>NC_134488.1:108365569-108660569 GCF_040206685.1 Ascaphus truei | reverse complement strand
TAAAGACAAAAGTGACAACTGTAATCCAACACAGTGAGGGAATGCTTGTAAGAGAAGTGTCTATCATTATATTGGAAAGCTATATGTCACCGTTTGAAAGCCCTGCACCAATAGTGTTATCATGGCTTTATGTCTAATATGCTGTTTCTCTATTTAATTACCTTATATCTGGCACTCAGCTCTTCACCCAGCTGCTTTATATTTACAGTATTTTACATCTCACTGTATTTTGCTTTACAAAATCAGCAACACCCCAATTACAGTACATGATATATTTCAGCTGAGTAACTGCATCAAAAGCATATCACATTTAAACCTAGAAACAAAGCTATCCTTTATTTTCATGAGAAACCAATACACAATATATGTCCATGTATTTCATGCACATACTGTATTGTGGAACCTTTCTACGATTAAAAGGAAATAGACATATGCTATAGCTGTGTTTAGACATGAAAGGGACAATGCAGATATATGGGCAGAGAGCATGTTGAGTGAAGCCTTATTGGTGATGGTGACAGAGGTCTTATGAACAAAGGGACGAGTGGAAAAGTTCTACGGTAGCACTTTTATGAATGGTAAACATTATACTGTAGGTGTTTACTGCTTATGCATAATAAATGCAATGTTGTGTATCATATAAAATGTTATAGTTCACATGCACTATCTTGTAAATTCTTGATCTTACCTTTAATGTTTAATATATCAGTGAGTTGATTTCTGAGTAATTCCTACTGGTGTATTTATAATAAGGTCAAATATAGAATACATGTGGTGAAACATGCACTAGTTCCATTCATTTGAATTGAGCTCAGGGTCTTCTAGGGCATGGAGAAGTGGCTTGAGAGTATATTGGATAAAGGCCTACATGACATATACAACATGAATGGCATAAATAATCAATGAAAACATTACAATGTTTAAACATCATTCAATGTAAGAGTATCCATAGTATATATCACATTATGGAAAATTAACAAGTGCTTCAAACTGGTATGAAATACCACTGATACACTTTGTGTTATCCCATACAACACAATATTGAAACAAGATATTTCACAACCAAGATATTGACTTAATTCCATTAATCCTGTGATAACCCGTTCTCCTTAACTTCAACATGGATAAGGACATGGGGGTCTAGTTACTTAAGTCTCCCTGTTGCAAAACCAGTAGAAAAAATGGCACCAGATATGTCAAAGAAAATGAATCCAATAGAAAGCAATGGGATTTTTCCACACTGATTTTGCTTCACTTGGCAGCCAAGAGACTTTAGTAAATGACCCTCAGTATCTGAAATGCATTAATTGTGTTTACTTGAATCTAATGTATATAAATGTAGGTATTGTGTGAGTGTACTCAGCAACTCCACTGTATGAGTAATACATTTAATAAGAATATTGGCAGTATGACATGTTGAAATGTGTGTGACCCATTCTGTTCACTTATCTGATCTGGCTTCTGATATTTACAACCAGTATATTATTTTGAGCTAATACACTTGCAGTTCTCTCTAGAGTACTGCTATCCATGCAATGGAAACTCCCAATGGACTATACCAAACCTTTGTGTATGCATGCCTTCTTGCTTGATTTTTACTATTACATGTGATGGTGTGATCTTTGAAGTCTATGTACAATAGCATCTATGTGTAATTGATTGTGCTGGTTCAAGAAAAAATATTTAGACCTGCATAAAATCCATCTTTATCCATGATTGATACTGCTGCTATGGACAAATTTGCAGAGGCTATGACAATTCCTAGAGGGAATTCTCACCCAGAGGTTTCTAACAATCCAACCCAGAAATGATTGAATATTGCTAGAAATGTTACAAAAATGTATCTAATTAATTATGGGGAATTGAATTCTACATCTATGAACCTTGACATTACCATAGTAACATTTTTTAGAAGATTTATATTCTTTCTCTGTATATTTGGCCTCTGATGTTCGTATAAATAAGGATCTACTGCATGAAATTGCAGTATGCTGTAAGAATGCAACTACCATGGCAATAAAGCCTTCATTTATGGAATCATGTAATAGGACTCCTAAGGAATGTCAAGTCCAATTCATAGGTGCTGTATAATGTTAAACAGGGATTACAGGGGAAATTGGGATTTAGTGGAAAAGCTGAAGTTGTGAAACCCCTTATGTATGATCTAAAAGGATCTGGATTAATTATCTTCTAAAAGGTTGTTTGTCTGAAAACTACATGTTTCATCATAATATTTGGATGCTGTGCAACAGTAGGCCATCATGTCTCATAATGGAAGAAAATTGGCAGGTATGCATCTATGTAACTACAGTATTAGACCCAAACATTGCCACAGACTTCAGTCTCGTGTTATGTAATTCGTGAAAGGTTATTATGATTGGTAGAAGGATTTGTTTCTCCAAAGTAATTTTGAAACACCCAACAACATTTATTATAAAGGAATATACTTGACATCAAACCAGGTTTAGAATTCATTTTTAAATAATGTATGAATTTTTGTTTGTTACTTGACATTATTTTGCATTTGGTTCTGTAATCCCTTCTCGATTTAAGATGACTTGGGCAGAATGAAGAATGCTGTGCTTTGAGACTAGCATAGATAGCCCTAATACTGTATGAGAAGTACTGTATTTGCAGATCTTGTCAAATGTACTGTAGCACTGCAGTCCCTGCTTCAGGACTATGGACAGCTCATGGAGAAGAGAGACGCATTGCTGAACTGTGCTTCAGTCAAGGAATCATTAAAACCACAAACACTATCTCAAAAAAAAGAGAAAGTAACGTGCTGTTTTTTACATTTTCATAATAAAGGTGAAGAGTGCATCTTTATCACCTTAAGCCTTATAGCAAAAAAAAAGTATATAGCTTAATTAATACTGTCTTGTCTGTCGCACTCAATATAGTATTTCTTTTTAGTCACGACAAAAATCAGTGTGTTTGGATTTAATATATGCTATTACACTTTACAGTGTCATGAATTCCACATTATGCTCGGTTATTTAAGTTTATCCTGAGGATTAAAAAAAAATAATGGCAACAAATAAATACAATAGTTTTTGCTCCTCTGAAATGGTGAAATAGTATAAATATTGCTATCTACACTTAATAGCTTGGAAAAACTAAATTGTCCAGACATTAAAAAAAAATAATCTACATTTATGTTCTGGCCTGTTGTATTCCACTTATTTGGTTATATTTTTAATGGAGCATCTTTATGTTTTACATGGATTCCTTCCTGAATGATTATGTTTAGCTGCATAGACTTTAACCATCTCAATCTTTACAGTAGAAGACAATAGATAATTAATCTGGATAGAGAGAGAAAGAGAGAGGGAGAGAGAGGGGGGGAGGGAGAGAGAGGGAGAGGTGGGGGTTTAGTGAATCTGCAGAGTTTGCTTAAATTCTTGCTGCAGTTCCTTTGACTTCTCCTTAGGAAATCGGCTTGCGCCCCCCACTGGCTATAATGTCTTCACAATTGGCTTCATATTTCTCATCTCCAGTCATACACTACTTGCAAAACACACACACACACACACACACACACACACACACATTATTTGTAGCTGCATTGTTGTTGGACATCAACAAATAACTGTGCTGCAAATCTGCATGCGGCAGCTGTCAGATTCAAAGTCAACTAGAAACTCTGCATAGCGGCTGTTATACTGTACATGAGCATTTAAAATGTCACATGGGAGGACAGGATTTTCCTAGCGTTTAGAGACCAGTTATGTTGGTCCATATACATCCAGAAAGGAGTTATGGCGTTTTATACAAATAATACAATAGGGTCTCCCTTATTGCTGCCCCCTCCTCTTCCCATTTCCTACAGTAGAGCGGATTATTATCCTGTCTGCATCAGTGAGAGCTGGTCAATGTGTATGTTCCTTTCAATTACATTCCAGGTAATTATGATGGACAACAGTATAACTGGGATCCTATCTTTGTGCTCACTTGATCCTATTTAGACGAGTTCTTCAAATGTCTACTGTATCGCTTGAAGGATTCCAGAGAACCGAGACAGCAAATAGCACAAATCTAATTGTGCAGAAAAGAAATGAAGCGATATCCCACTTGTAATCCAATGATCTACATGTAAAATATGATTTATAAGGCCACTGGCTACTACATAAAATAATATATTCAAGACCGGGAGATAAATACGTTTTTCTTTCTCCACCTCTTTGTTTTCAGTGGAAGTCATTACTACACAATAAAATAGATGTGTATATTGAGGCTCTACAGTATTTTTCTCTCGTGAAACAATATAAATTTCATTAAGCAATTACTGTATGTGGATATATATTTTTTATATATAATAATGTGTCAGTGTTATCAGAAAGGTTTATGGGTTTGTTTTTCATCAGATCCTTACTACGCATGCAGGACCGAGATAGGATCCTAGAGCGAAATTGTTGCAAGCTTTGTTGATTTCCACTGCAGTGCAGTCCTCTGGTCTGCCCTCCCCCTACCAACACCACCAATATCTCCACACTTTTGTGCTGCAGTTCATGCACATTTCAGTTCGTGGTAGCCTTGCATCATTGCTTGGTTACACAGACTGCAATCGCAATGCAGCTTGAGTTGCACCAACAATCCATGCCCCATCTGGAACTCGCATATCTTTGGTCCACTGTACAGTATATACGGTACATAAAATGTAATTGTGGTGAAGGAACAGTGTAATCTGTATAAGATTTATTGGGAAAGTTTGCTTCACTGTCTCTCGTAACTGAATTTGGATAGCGCCTCCTGCTGGAGACTCTGTGCATCTTAATGCCATTGCAGAATTTTATATACAATATATGTGTATTTGTGTATGTGTGTGTGTGTGTGTGTGTGTGTGTATGTGTAATAAATTTGCTGTACATCTATAAATTATTTAAATGGGTCCTAATTTTAACAACCCACTATTATATAAATCAAACAAATATGAACTCTTGTGTTTTTCTAGCTATACATTTACATTTGAAACATTTATCTGAAATACATTTTAAATCAATCTGTCATATATTTACCAATCTAGTTACACTGTATAACTAATACTATTTGTCTTTCAAACACATATATACATATACTTAGAGATAAGTATTTAATACATTACCCTGGCAGCCTTGGAAGAATAAGGATCCTCAAAGAGAGCCCAAACTTTTGGCTGGAGTCTCTTCCAGCAGTTCAGCTTCCTGCCATCTTCTTGAAGACAGAGACTCTTCAGATCCCCATCTTCCTCCTCCTCCGGCTCAGGCGCCTCAAAACTGTCGAGGGCTTCCTCTGCATCCCTGTGCTGCCGGTAATTCATCCAGCAACAAGCCTCCACATCTGTCTCATCAATGCCCCAAAAAGCTAATTCTTCTTCATACAGGGGACCACATACATCTGCCGGGCAGTGCAGCTTCCCAGTCCTATAGTAGTTCAAGATATAGGAAAACACTGAAGGATGCCTGTCAAAGAAGAACTCATCTGTTTTGGGGTCATAGTCAAAGTTACTGAAGGCATCAGGCTCAGTGAGCCAGGATAGTCTGGTACCTGGCAATGTTTTGAGGGTACTCCTGTAGGTCTCATGCCTGATGCCCCCAACATTAATGACAATCTTGTCGCTGTCCTCGTTTTTGCCCATATCTCCTTTCAAACATGACTTGGAAGGAGGCTTGTTACCAGACTTGCGCCCGCGAAAGGAGGAGACACAAACTGAGCTGATCATAAGTGCCCTGGGTTGCTTTTTTTCCTTTTTTTTTTTTTTTTTTTTTTTTTTTCCTAGAGAAATCCGCAAGCCCAGATCAGGTTTCACAGGGACATCGAATCAGGTGGCTTCAAACTGGAGGCGTCATCACCTTCTTTCTTTCTTTTTTTTTTCTTCTTCAGCTCACACACATCCAACCCCCCTCTTCGCCCCCCAAAAAGAGACTTAGTACAGTAGGTGTAAAAGCTGCAGGAAGGATACAGCTAGTAGGAAATAGCTTTATTTTCTATAGGCTTTCTTTATATATATATAAAAAAAAACAATATATATGTATATATATATATTTATATATGTGTGTGTGTGTCTATATTTCTTTAGTTTTGAGGCTGGAAGACTAAGGATCATGAAAGGATAATAACCCACAGCGTTGATTTCCCTGCTGAGAACCTCAGGTCAGTTGCAGCTGAGTCTAAAAGAGGAAGGAGAAAGACAGGTTATTTTGTTTTTAATTATTATTTGTATTTCCTTCATTTTTATTCCATACCCATCACTACAACCTCCATCTACCTCGTGTATGTTCTCTCCACTCCCTGCTTGTACACTATTCCCCGTTTCTATATAGTGTAAACCTGCTCACCCTCATGCCTCTCCATCACTTTGTACAGGGGCTTACACCAATTTCTACACTATAGCCCCTTAGTTCTTCTTTCTCAAGTTCTTCCTTTGGTTTTTGTTTCTTCCCCATCAGCACTTACTATACATGTTACCGATTTCTGACTCACCGTTTCACTTATTTATACCATTGGGTGCTCCAACATTGTGTTGCATCTTTATTGCCATTTATATTATTATTATTATTATTATTATTGTTCTGTGTATAACTGCTGTTTCTTTTCTCTATCTCTCCATTCCTTGTTTCCCCTCCTCCTTTCCATCATAGTTTTCAGTTCTTTCACTTCTACACTTGAGTCTGTTGGAATAATGGCAAGCAAAAAATGTACCATAAAAAATAAATAAAAAAAAGATATACATATATTTTAGTGTGTATATATTTCATCTATGTATTGCTTTCTGATTTGGGCTACATTGACTTGCGGTTTGTTTTCCAGGTTTGACCATTAAATATTGAAAATGTGAGTATAATTTAACTTGGTGTCTTCTTAACCCTTTCGCTGCCTGAGGGCTAGCATTGCTCTGCTTTGTTATGCAATGCGTTGGGAGCTCCTCTGGCTCAGGGAAAAGGTTCAGCACTCCCCTCCCTGATAGATTTATCCCAATCTGCCCCCAGTCTACTGTATGCACTGTATCTTCATCACGCGCTATTCACAGGAGGGAAGATACATGTACTGTCCAATGTTTCCTAATACTTATGGTGCAAAGTATCACCCCCTAAGTAAATGTGTTGGACTATTTAACCATGCTGCTTGTCACAGGAGCTGCTAGAATAACTGCAAAAGAAGAAGGAAAAAAGCTGAGTTGGCTTGTTTGGGCTGATCAATATGCTTAATACTAATACGGTAAGCATTCCTATACTGTATGTTCCCGGGGCATTTGTGGGGTGTTTGCAGGCACCTATGTTTCTTGCAGAGTCAAAATACTTCAATCCACGTTTTCCTTATTCTTTTATGCTGTGCATTCAAATTCCTCTTTGTCACATTTTATAACCATCTTTGTTTCTGCTCTGTCCATAATTTGCCCCATTACTACATTATCTGTTTCTCTCATTTTTAATTTTTTTTAAATTTAATCCCAATATTGCCTCCTTTTACCATTGGGTCTATGCTTATTTGTACAATATTTGTGGATTCTGTAACTTTTAATTTGCCTTGTTTCTACCTTGTGTTATTCTTTCTTTCTTTCTTTCTTTCTTTCTTTCTTTCTTTCTTTCTTTCTTTCTTTCTTTCTTTCTTTCTTTCTCTGTCCAACCGTTCCCCATCTTTCCCTATCCTCCCCATATCTTATTCTGCTTAACTTAGTGCTTTTGCTGCAAGACCTCAAGGGGAGCTGTAGGTTACACAGAAAAAAAAGCATGCAGGAAAAAAAGCTTTTCCCAGACTCGTCCTTGCTCAGGAGCAACTGAGCTTCGCATTCGCCCTTTAAAATATCTGCAGAATGTTTATTTTTTTTTTTTTTTCATTTTCATATTCAGTGAAAATGTGTAATAGATGTTAGAGTTCAACCTTAAAACACGTGACACGCTGTAATATTTAGCAACCACACACACAACCACTGGTGCAATCCAACGTAACTATTCCTAGACTGAAGCCAAGCAGAAATCTATGATATGCATCAGCAATCTTCTTAACTGTCTCTATAGCTAAAGTGCCCAGTTAGCTTTTCTGGAGGGTCTCAGATGTAGTGGCCACTACACTGATTGCAGTAAAAAAAAAAATTGCTTGCAGTAACCAACCAGTCAGTGACCTATTCTGCAAAGAATGAGGCAGATATTGTAATAATAATAATAATAATAATAATAATAATAATAATAATAATATAATTTAAAAAAAATAGGATGTCCACAGTGGGGGTTGAACACTAGTGGAATCACATTTGGTTACACGGCCAGAAGAGCAGCATATAGTTAGTGTGGCATGTACAGTAACTGGGCTTCTCTCCATAGCCTGCCCTGCAGGAACAAGGAGCCGCAAGATGGGGATGTGCTTCATTCACACCGTAGTTGTAATGATTAAAGATGTGTGCATCTCTGTGGACCAAAAAAAAAAAAAAGACAAAGCGCATTTGGATAAGATGCCCCGAGGGGGTTTGAGCACAGGAATCGATTAGTGATTGGCATTCTAACCTTGATTCCTGCATGGGTGCACATTATGATATCTAACTATCTTCGATTTACCATTTATCTATCATCTTTGTGTGTGTGTGTGTGTGTGTGTGTGTGTGTGTGTGTGTGTGTGTGTGTGTGTGTGTGTATGTGTGTGTGTGTGTGTGTGTACTGTATATATATATATATATATTGTATATATATATTCATCTATTTTGCATCCTCTTGGTCTGTCATCAATCCATGTATCTACTACAATATGTATCCTTTAATTAGTCTTCTTCGTGGTCCTACTGCTGCTATGTATATGTACAATATTTTCTTGAAAAAAATCAAATAAAAACTACTTATATTTATTTTGCACCATCCATATTCTTATATGCCATGCTGCTGCTTCCTTACTGCAGGGTCCTTACATTTCATTAACGTTAATATTTTAATGCTCTCTTTAATTGTTTTTCTTTTTTTTTACTGCCTTAATTATCTTTTGCATTTTTAATGTTTTATTTAACAGGGCTCAACGGATCAATTACCTTTCCATATGCTCACTGGTTGTATTTTTTTTTTCACTCTGCAGTAGTATTGTCAGACGCCCCCAGCTCTATCCAGCAAATCACCAGCGGCCTCTTTTTTTCAATGTAAAAAGGATATTATTGGCTGTGGGGGGAGGATTCCTTTATGCTCCATTCTATTTACTTACCAGATTCAGCCTCTGCCAGCTCTCTCGGAAAGGATCCCTGCATGATTTCCTATTGCATTATTTCTCTCCGCATTTGTTCCAATTAATCGTTATCAATTTACATTCTCTTCACCACTGTCATTTTTTTATTACTATAGCCTTTGGTTCTGTTGCTCTCTTCATTGCAGCTGACGCCCTGAAAATCCCTACCTATTATCATCATATTATTTGACATGTCATTCAAATCCTCTCCCTAATCCAGCAGCATGGGTTTTTTTGCTTCTGTATCACCTACCCCTGCCCTTTACCCCTTCACTGTACTCTTATTCTCCATCAATCCATCTCCTGCACACTTACTGTATCCTACATCCCAATTAGACCTATAAAAGTGGAATTTTGATTAAAAAAAGACTGGCGAATAATATAAAAGTTTTGACAAGTTTAGCTCATTTTATAATCCCAGTGCCTTTTTAAGTATGATCTTAAAAACTGCACAATTTCACACGCCATAGAGAAACTGGCAATGTATCAAATCAATACTGTTGCTTTGTCCAGGACGCTGCTGGAATACAGAAGTAGGCAAGTTCCTTCTCCCTTATTGTCCACACAGTGTGAGATATACAGTATGTGTGTGTCTGTGTGTGTGTATATATATGTGTGTGTGTGTGTATGGATAGATAGATAGATAGATAGATAGATAGATAGATAGATAGATAGATAGATAGATATTCCTTTTGGTATGCACAATACTAATTATCTAGCCAGGGAAATAGGACAGCATTATCTTTACTTACTAATCTTAAGTGAATAAGATGTAGGGTGAAAATCTCAAGGGTCAGGGAGAACTGGCAAGAAGAGGGTTAATAAGTAAGGACTGCTTTTCTCAGCTCTTTCTTTTTTTTGCTGTGCTGGATGTGATAAAACACACCGGCATGCTGGCGGTTAAAAGCATGCAGCATCACCTCGGCTTCAAGGATGGAAATACCAAGCTAGGCTACATTGGCAGAAGAGATCAGCAGGTGCATCCCAAGGTCTTGTGGCAGAATTGTGCTCATCTATGCCTTTATGGTAGAAATACTCTACTACAATTCAATACAGCCTCCTAAATGTGTACTGTATGATAGCATTAAATTGGGTTGTAGTGTTAGATTTTCCCTATGACAAATGACAATTCTTGACAAGTTGATAGCTGCAGTCTTACTATATAGACTTCCTTACGTCAGTGGCAGCCTAAAGGCAAGCAAAGGACCGTAGGATTTGACCGTACAGAAAAATCTAACTGCAGAGCCTAGAACATATGCTTCCATGTGAACAAAAATGCCTCCCCACACACCTCTTCCCTCCTATCTCAAAACAGGCAAAAATGCAATACTTACTTGAAAGAGAACACTTTTAGTTTTCAAACAGGTCCTTCTTTTTAGGGATCAGTGCATCTTATGCCCCCCCCCTCTCCCCCAAAATGTCATTCCTCTATGCAACCTACAAATTATATACTATATTCTCTATGTGATTACCCACAGGAAGATGGGCTCAGGATGAGCAAACGTTGCCTCCAGCACAGGCTGCCTGCGAGACTTGTGAATGAAAATAAAAAGGATTTCTACAGAGGGAAGAAAAACGAGCTTGATCGCAGAACGGATTAGTATTGTGGCGTGGCGTGGCCGGGCCTGGCCTGGCTGGTTTAGCCCGTGTCAAAAAGAATGGTAGGTTACAAAAAAAAAAAAAAAAAAAAAAAAAAAACGAGAATGCTTTTTGCCTGTGTGTATGTCTCCCAAGCTTGCAGGATGCCGAGTGGGGCTGTGCCCAGACTGCTGCAGACCGTGCTATGACATCACCGGCTCATTAAGGTGGAATTCTCAAGCTCTATTTCTTATACTCCACATTCCAACGTGGAATTGGAAGGTAGGGATTGATTCATGTTGGTTCTGCCAGTGCAAAGCTGCCTTTGAAAAAAATAATATATACGTAGGTCATGATGATGTAGAAATGTCAGGTGGGTACCAATATGCTGTGGTGCACGTGTATGCCTTCCCCTTTCACAGTGTGTGGTACATTCTGCATTCTAGTGGTGGATGTTGTCTAACTGATTCAACTTGAGCCCGGTGCGTTTGTGGGTGCTTGGATCCGAAGCCACCTTAAGGGGATTACAAAGGAATGTTGTAGAGTTGTGAAAAGAAATGAGCCAAGAGGGACAGAGGTGCAGTGTATGGGATGACGGGGAGACACTTGCACAGGTTGGATTCCCATGGGAGGAATGGGGAAGATGGAAGAGCAGGAGATAAGAAACATATTATACAGGCACGGTTGTATTTCTGATCATACTAACCAGGGGTTTCCATTCCTAACAGGGCTCCTATATAAGAAGTGTGATTGCTTCAAGTTGCAGCTCCATCTTAATAAAAGCAGAAATGATATTATTACCATATATGCTACAATCAAACCTTCTGGTGGCCAGCACATTCTTTCCCCATTCTTGTCACATATGTACTGTGTACTCTGCATTACTGTGCTGTTTTGGAGAGACGCTAATGTAAAATATTATGTTTAGGAGTTTTTAAGGATGGCAAATTCTGAGATTTGTATAAATCATTACAATTTACAGCACTGCAGTATTCTACACTCATAAATGTAGAAGTCTTAACGCATCCCCCAATCCCCCCCCCCCAAAACCCAACAGTATGTTTTTTATATTCTCGTATATTCTGCGATATTAATAGTCTTTGGGCCTACAATATCATTGACATTGATATGTGTTAAAAATAAAGGAGAATTTGTTTCAAAACTGAATGTGTACAGCTCTTGTATCTTATTAGTAGGTACAAAACTGCCCAATGTCTCCCATACCAATAAAGAAGTGACATCCAGGTGCCTTTTTATCTGTGCAGGACAGCAACACGTCCTAAATATATCTCTTTAATATTAGATAATATTGTACAATATGATGATACATTTTAATATATTTTATTTGTATCAAGTAAGAAGATTCTGTCTGTGTTGCTGCTTTTACATACATCATGCTAACATTTTAATGATAGTGTTACTTGCTGAAATATTTATTATGAGTGTGTACAGTGTCAGCAGAAAACATTCTGGAGTCCTTATTAGGTGAAATATGCCACATATGTGTCAATGGTTGTCAATCCTAAATTGGATTGGTTAATGGCAGGAAATGCCTTTTGCTTTTTAATAGTGGACCCAAACATGTATAAAAAGGCCAGATTTCAAGTACAGCTGCTGCCTCCAAATGCACTGTATTATGTAAGGGGTGCTAGTATACATGACTTAGGCACTGGCTGGTACTGGCTAAGTCTGTTGTTTATGGTGACGTCTACTGTGAGAAAGGCTTATATTCAAGGGTGACTGTGTTCATGGGATGTTCACAACGTTAGGTAGCGCAATGCCAATAGTCCTCTGGCTGCTTGCTTGAATGAGCTGGGTCAGGATGATCAAACATAGGTTTTGCAAGCATCTGCTAGTGGTTAAGAACCAACTGTTGATAGCTTGCAAGACACTCTTTCTGAGGCTTGTGATGATAATGCAGGTGCCAATATCATTCCACAAGAAAACACTATCGTTTGACTGGAATTTCCATGTACCTCAGAATCCCACATTTGAAATACTTTGTGGGGTGAGTTTCTAAGATGGCTGGAATGTGGACCAGCTCAGTTGAGATTCTCTAGTGCAGTGGTTCCCAAATCCAGTGCTCAAGGAACACTATTTTACAGTGCAGGCTTTAAGGCTATCCTCTCATTGGCACAGGTGGTCCAATGATGTTTGACTGAACCACCTTTACTCAAGCAGGGGTAAACTTAAAACCTGCACCATTAGTGTTCATTGTGGACTGGATTTGGGAACCACTGTTGTGCTTTCAAATCTCAATAAGTTTTAGTGACATTTAGAGTTCACTGATGTAATACACTTGATGGAAAAACAAATGCATTTCCATAAAGTTTAGCTTTTTACTATATGGTTGTGATGTGTCCATAAACCTAATCATAAACTAGACATGCACATGGCATTTCAAGCTAAGAGCCTGTAAAAGAGCAGTAATTATTACAATGTACACAGTCACATGTTAACAAAAGGTGTGCACTGGAAGAATAGCCTGATATTTTATTGACTCTGGGCCCATGGATATATTTGTATTTTGCCATCTCTTCTTTTAGGAACTATAAAGGAACACAAACAGAGTTCATTGTATATTGTATTGTGGTGACGTTTATTGTAACAAAATACTTTATTTAACCTTGATTTAAGTTTTTCTGTTAATCTGGAAAGCGTGTTTTCCTTCAAAACTTTGTTTTACAACCTCTCTAGAAGACCACGTGGAATATTTTGTCAATAGCCAAGAGCTGCTAGAACTGAATTATCAAAGCATTCCCCAGGCTAACCTTTTTAAAAATAGGGTTTCTGTTTTGTTCATCTGCCAGATGCACCTATATATACAGTTCAACCTTTTCAACCACTTATTCCATACAAGATGAAGGATACAGTATGGACCCTACGTGAAGAAGTCACAAACCTATCTTTGGGACGAATATCGTTTTCATACAGCAAATAAAAATACCACTTATGGTGTATTTGCATGTTTCAGACAGGTCTGCAACCCTGTCTTTCTCCGCTACCTAGTTGTATACAATGCTTCCACTGCAGCCAGGGATTCTGGGTAATGACATGCAAATGAGCACTTACAGTGTCACCTTTTGCTTCTTGTCCATTTTAACATGGACCCCCATAAATTTATGCCTGCCGTATTACACAGCTTTCCAGCACAGCATGAGTTAATACACTAAGGGGCCTATTTTTTAAACTTCGATAACTAACACATCGAGGTTTTTGAGCACTTCCCGAACGATTGGGCAAGTTTGCTATTCAGAAAGCTCCGATGACCTGCCAAACTCACACAGGAAGTGCATCTCCCCGGGCGGTAGCGCCTGGCCCAAACACACCGAGCGGGCGCTGAAAACAGCTCCATATCGCCATTTTAATAAGGCCATGCTATTCTAGTAGCCCTGATAATCTCATCGGGGCTCTGGACTAGCGAGTATTTCACAGGTGGCGTGATGGGAGTAGCGAGTAGGACTTAGAATTAATTTTTTATATTTAGTGCATCGGATTGAAGCCGGGAGTCTCCGGAGCTGCCCCACATTAATACCAGCTCCGGAGCTGCCCCACATTAATACCAGCTCCGGAGACCCCTTGCTTCAATCCAATGCAATAAAAATACATTTACACGCAGCTTCAATACCTTAGCGGCTAATCGCTAAGGGAAGGAAAGGGTTAAACACCAGTGCTCGGCTTATTGTGGGTAGCGGGGGTGGGTGAAGGTGGTATTTGGCCCATGGTGGATGTTTAGGCGTTGCTGGAGGGTTGCGGTAGGAGTTAACCCCTTCATTACCTTAGCAGTTACCACCGCTATGGTAGTGAAGGGGTTAACTCCACCTGCAACCTTCCCGGCAGGCCTAATCACCAACCCTGGGGTAAAATCCCCCTTCATCCACCCTCTATGCCCCCAATAAACAGGGTACTCAGGTATAACCCCTTATTTGTCTTAGTGTCTAGCCGCTAAGGTAATGAAGCTGTTTTTTTTAAATTTGAATATTAGTGTACGGGAGCAGGGGTCTCCGGAGCTGAACCGCATTGATTTCTGCCCTGGGGACCCTGTGCTTCCCGAGTTACAGGTCCCAGTATGGGGTGCCGGTATCCCCTGCAATGTTTCAATCTCCCGCATCACGTGACCAGGACATTGAAACGCATAGGCGATACCTGCACCCCATACCGGGGGCCTGTAACTCGGGAAGCAGGGGGTCTCTAGACCTGAACTTAATGCGGTTCTGCTCCGGAGACCCCCTGCTCCCGTACTCTAGTATTAAAATGTAAATAAAAGCATGGTGATCGCCTTTGAGAGCTGTGCAGGAAGAGGCGGCTCTCACAGGGCAGCTCTCTCTATGCAGCTCTTACAGACAGCGGCCAGATTGCAGAGGGGAGATCTTTGGGAGAGGCTGAGATACCATCGCTGCTGTCCCAAGCGGTGTAGGCATTTTCCTACCTCACGCTTAGTGACTTGTGGAGATGGTTTCAGATTCTTTCTGAATACTGTGATAACACAAATGACAAACCATTCAGTGGGAACATCCCACACAACGTTCGAGACGGCAGCAAAGTTATCAAACCTACTAGAATAGGCCCCCTAAGGCTCATATTTACTATGCAGGCTTATTCCATAAGATACCTTCATATGCCGGAGGCCACCTTACAGCCCAAAGTGGTGTATGGGCCGAATAGTGTTTTCAGGATGCAAAAGGTGTCTTATGGAAGAGCACCGCTTAGTAAATATGTGCATTCACGTGTTTGGTTGGTTATTTCTAAAAACAGGTATGGTACAGTATGCCTCAACATCACATCAAAGTGTTCGGCATAGCCAGAGTAAATGGATAATGAGTTTTACAACTGATAAAAACTTTTTCACGTATGGCCCATTCTTACTAAAAAGGGACGTCATAGCAAACCTGACGGCAGGGGTTCTCAACTCCAGTCCTCAAGACCCCCACACAGGTCTGGTTTTCAGGATCTCCCTGCTTCAGCACAGGTGGCTCAATTAGTGGCTCAGTCTTTGAATGAGCCTCTGATTGACCCACCTGTGCTGAAGCAGGGATATACTTCAAACCTGACAGGTTGGGGGGTCTTGAGGACTGGAGTTGAGAACTCCTGCTTTATGGTATATTCACTTGTATGTGCTTAGGTGTGCTAAGGCTTACTATAGTTTGTAAACTTTGTGCCTTGGTTACTAATATAAAACATATTTGGTCTGCGTCTAACTTGTTTTATTCTACTTACTGTAGGTTTCTTTTAAATGCTTTATTTACTTGCTGTGAAGTGCTTACTACATACATGCATCTGCAAATAATATGATGCCGTTGACTTAGTATCCTAGCATTCAGCATACAGTATAGTTTATGTGGGTGTGAAGAGCTATGATACCTTGTTCATTTTGAATGTCAAGAGCACAGTTGAGAGGTATTTCTGATCTTGGGTATGATTTCACAAAGATGCAATTATTACAGCTGTTCAGAATCAGCCACTGTTTTCCGCTTTCCATCACATCAGCACTCCACGTGGGAGGTGATACGGTCTAAATACAGCAACAGTAGGTTTATTATAAACAGTACACCACGAAAAGGAGACACTCCTGCATGTGATGTTGCATCAACCCATTCATTGTCAGAGGAACTCAGCAACCCAATGCTTTGCTGGAGAAGTTGCACATTATATTTTAAGCCCCTCCACCAAAGAAGGTGCTAACTTTGGTTGTGTTCTGTACACCAACCTGCTAAGGTGTGGGAGCCTGTGCAAGACATGCAGGTACACCCATGAGTTGTCTGTCGTTGGTGTACTTTGTGAGGAAGGGTTTTGTCATTTTGTACCCAGCATAACCTAATTGTGTTGGTGTGGCGACTACTACTAGCTTCACAATGCAGAATCAGAGACCAAGCTCAAAGGAATGAATTCATCAGATGTGTTTTAGGGGGTCCAGTTGATATGTATTTAATTGTCCTAATTGTATTTAACTCACTGAAGCCGCCGGAGACTAGGTAAGGGACTTACAGAGGCCTCGCGCGTTCCCCCGACATTTAATTTAAATGCAGCGGGAAAGTGCGCGGGGCCTCTGTAAGTGCAACCTCCCCCCCCCCTGAAAATCTTGTGCCCCCTAGTTTGCGCACCCCTGCTCTAGGGAATCTGTAAAAGTGGACCGGTAAAAGTAACACACCTAGTTTCATTTGCATGTCCCTACCCAGAATCCTTTCTGCAGTGTGACAAACGCCCCTCTTTTGTAGTGCTGACGTCTGTCTGGGTTCTTCCCGACACAGTCTTCTTGGGTTATTTAATACAAAAACAGGATCATGCAAAGTATTAAGCTGCTTAACTCAGGCTTCTGCCTGCTTTATTTTCATCCAAGTAAGGTACTGCAGCTTTAACATGTGTAGGTTAGAGGTACTCAGATACTTTCATTCAGCAGTTCACTCATTTCATTGTTACAGTATTTCCCACACTGTTATTTCAAGTAAAAAGAAACCAAATTATATAAACAAAATCCTATCCCTTTCAGGGATCTAACTACACATAGAATCAGTCTCTCTAACAGCTGCTGGCCAACTAACCTGGTTCCCCAGCTTAAAACAATGCTCTCTCATTTAGGGTCACTTAGATACAGCTCAGTCTTTTAGCAACAGCAGTAAACATTTGTTTGGTCTTATCTGTTCGTGGTGGGAACTCGGTCCCGTGTCCAGGCAAATCCTCTGGTACTGTGATACTTGGAGGGGCCGTCAACCCCGATACTGGATGCAGGGGAGCAGCGACACCCCCAGCCCCCAGGCTCTAAGGAGAGAGAGTGAAATGCAAAACCTCTCTGCTCTAAATACCTGTGCATGTGATTAGAAGAGCAGGTGAGGGAGAACTAGAGCCATTGTAATCTGTGGTCTGGATTTTCCATCCAGCTGCCTGAGGTAATGGGAAGCTGTGGAACGGATCATTTGTAACTATTCCTGCACTTTCTGCTCTAAAATGGGGCAGAAAGCTGCCTAACATCTTTGGACTATGTCACAGCAGTTATACTGTGAATATGGGGTGAATGAAGCACGTTTTGGGAAGATGTGGGTGACATGAAGATTTATGAATAGGTGCTCTATATTTGCTTTCTTTATAATGTTAATATCCATCAGGTTTATAAATAACCAAGACTTAGTTGAGACACTTATTCAAGAAAACATAGCTTACCCAGCTCTCTAACTTGCACATGCAACCGTCCTGCATCTAATCACAGTGACACCTGTCACCTTCAGCTGATAGAGAAAGACACATTTTAGCGGCTGGATAAGTAATAATGGTGCAGTATCTCTTCGACCATGGACGCTTGTATCATTTAATGCCTTCTGTACTTCCCTATCAACTTCAACTATATAAGCTCCACTGGGCAGTAATTCCCTTATTTGTGTTAATTATTTTTACATTTACAATGAAGTAGTTGCTATGTATTTTAATATGCACAGTATGTGTATGTTAAATTCTGTTTCACTGTTTTCTGTCTCCTTTTGCGCTCTTGTAAACACTACGCAGGTTGTGATACCTTTTAATGGACCTATGTTAGAGAATGCTCATAAACTCTGAGCACCCTAAACAAGTCAGCGTAGCACTCATTATTAGGTACTGTAAGTGCTGCACTGATTTGTTTAGGGTATTCAGAGCTCATGAACATTCTCGAATATATTCATGAACTGCTCCAGCATGCGAGCACCAGCACTGCTTATGGATTGCTCTCCCCGCCATTACATGCTGTTCATATCATATCAATCACAAGATTTTTTGTGCATAAACTTTCAAGTCATTAGAGGTCTCTTCCCCAGATGTGAATGAGGTGTTCAGAGGATTGTCTTATTGTAAACTACATCAAGGAGTAAGGCTGAGGCCAGGCAGGGAGCGAGCACGCTGGCGCTCATGCACGATGACGTCACGCACTCCTACTCGGCCAGGTGATTTGTGGCCAGCTAGGTGTGCGCATGGGGGGGGGGGGGGGGCGACGGAGCTGGTTCGCCCTCACGTGACGCGCGAGCGGCAGATTCAAATTTGCTTGCTTCGGCAAGCAGCTAAGCGCCGAGCATGTGCTCGCTCACGCTGGCCACACACATTGCAGCAATGTGTTTCATCGCGGCCAGCGTGAGCACACCCGCCCACTCATTGCCACCCTGGACGAGGCCTAAGGCTGCGGCCACGCTGCCGCTGAGCGCACTCATGCTTGAGAGCGGTGACGTCACCAACTCTCCAAGCATGAGCGCAGGCTGTCCTGCAAAATGTTGCAAGCGTGAGCGGGGGGGGGGGAGGGCGTGGATTGGGGCTATTTCTGTGTGTAATGTGTGTGTTTGTGTTTGTGTGTGTGTGGCTGTGTGCTGTTTGCATTGATCTCTGCTGTGCGCACTTCAAAATCAATTTTCTTTTTCTCCCCAAGCGCCGAGCTTGGGAGAGCGTACGTTCCATGTGAGCATGGCCGTGCAGATTCATTCACTGAAGTAAACACAGCAAGAGCGCTGAGCGGCAGCGTGGACGCAGCCTAAGTGTGGTGCAGTGGTTAAAGCACTAGACATAAGGCACAAGTCTGCAGGCTTATTTTACTGCCTCAGAAAATCACTTTTGTATTATTGATAATCAGTTAATACAACATAAATGAGGAAATAATAATAATATAATAATAACTATAATTATTTTTCTTCACCCTTGGTGGCTGCATAAAATACTAAAAATTTGTTATACACGATAACAATAATAATAATAATATTAATAACAACAACAGATTCTTCACAAAGGATAATATGGAAGTGGTTTAGAATACTAGAGGCTGTAACATTTTGCCCAAGCTTGCTACATACTGGCCATTACATATAAAAGGACCATGCAGTTCCTCCATCCTCCTCGTGAGTTATAATGTGCTTATTTACAATCTCTGAGCATTTTTTTTGTGTCTCCAATTTGCAGCAAAGTGTTTCAAGTTTGTTTCTCCTGCTCATCTTCCCTTTGATGTCAGGTACATTTGCAGTACTGTATGTCTGATTAGATAGGAGACACAGCTTCTTCATAAACAGCAGCAGCAGTTTTGTCGGTGATCAAATAAGGTGCCTTTGAATAAAAGCGATCACTTAGGGATGCTAGACACTTTAAATGCGGAGGAGATAGTGAAAGATAACAGCAGTTTTCTCTTTCCTTTCTCTCATGTGATTGTGTGCACTGCATTGTACATCCATATAACCGCACAGACATAACTTTCCAGGAACTGCTCATCATTTTATCACAATTCATGAGGAGTTAATTTGCTGGATGCTTATGACTAAAAGGGGTCTGTTTACTTAGGCACCAGATTTATCAGAACCAAAGGAACCATGCTAAAAGCAATTGGTGTCTTTCTTTTGATTAAATATGGTGTAGTTCAAAGGTCTAAGAGCTATATTAGTCCTAGAGATGTAGATATGTTGTAGGTTGTTCTCCCATTTATAGGACCAATTTTAGGGTTCTTCATATATGAAATGATAGTGCGCAGAGCTTTAAAAACCTCATAGGTCACTTCTTCAAATGTGCTGTACTCCCAATTCTTTCTCATTGGTTTAGCCCCAGTTTTGCAGCTGGGAGACTTTATTCAATAACACCCTGGATCTAATATCCTCCTGTTGTTGGCAAACCAACAAAAAAACAGACAAAGATGCCCAAAGCTACTTCCAATGTGACAAAAATACACAGTGCAATACCTATATATTCTCTTGAAAAAAGGGTAATTTAGTTTAACCCTTTGGCCAAAGCGTCTTAAGCCTGCTGCCACTTTCAAGGCATGACCATAGCAGGTCCTAACACTCACTGGGTTAAAATTCTTATTTACCTGCATAATTACAGGAAGAATGATCACATTGGATCTGTTGTAACCTGGCAAAATGAAACTGACCTGCCAACTTGGAAAGTGGGGAGGGGCAAGCTTAAACCTTTGGGGTGGGGGAGGGGCCACTACCCTCCCAAAAGCAGCTGAGACCAGATGCACACAGTTAATAAACACACAGATACCCAACAAGCTCTGAGAAACCCCTAACATTACCACATAATATATATTAGTTGGCAAACCAAGCAAATAATTCAATTTACTCTGTGGGATTTTTAGCAGGGAAATGTTGCAACGGGAACATGTCTTGATGATAACTACATTGGATGTTTTACTCCCAGATAGGTCCTTGTAATTGTAAAATGATTCTGAACTGTGACATTTTTCTATGCCAAAAATGCATGTACAGTATGTATCATGTGGACTGTTTCCAAACTGGAGTTACATCATATAGTTTGGCAATAGTTAAACATATAGTAGTGAAATATTTAATGCTTTAGCGTCCAATACACATATACATTTTTGTAAAGTCTGGCACATTTTTGTGAAGCCCCCTCTGGGGACTACTAAGTAATATAAGGCATTAACGGCCTTAATGGGTTAACACGGTGGAATCATCCTTGTATTTTCCCTCCTCACCATGTGATGTAGGATGATTGTGTAGAAGGGATTGCCACTCCCTTGCAGGTCATGTGATCAGTGATGTTAACATAGGGAGAGAGAAGAGTATATACTGTATAGCTCCACCCAGTGTTCTAGAAGCAGGTTCCTCTGAGTTCAGGTAGAGGGCCTCACTGTGAGTCCTATTTATGTTTACGTGTATAGTTATGTGTATTAAGGATGTCCTGTCACCATTTATTGTTTTCAGTTAAGGAACGTGCCCTATTTAGTTAGCGCCTATAATGGCCCAAGATTGTTCTCATTCGGGGGAATGAGCATGTGCTTCATAGGAATTCTCAGAGTAGTAGCTCTGGAGCATAATTGGATTGCCCCACCGGTAGGTCCTTAGTAAACTTCCCATTCAATATGTATGGACCAAGTAGCATGTAGCACATAGGAGATACCGATCCCACAAAGCAGAGTGTATTCCCAGCAGGGGCCCAGTTGAGATGGGGCATTATTGACGTTATGCAGGAGATTGGCAATCTAACTATTACTAAGGGAAACAAGCAAGTGTACCTCCCCAGTGTAGGAGTGAGAGCTACCAGGGGATGCATCACAGAGTAACCATATTGTTTGCCACCCGTTAATGTCTGAAGTGTACAGTAGTTTGTTTTTGTATGGCGAGCATTATAAATGGATGTGAACAAAGCTCCTGTTTGTACAATAAAAGTTCCTGGCACCCATCATTATTCTATCTGCATATCCACTCCCAGCTTGTACCCTGAAAAGGTATGAGACTGAGCACCAATATACATATATATATAGCCATGAGTTGCAAAAGCCTGTCCTGTTACCCCACAACATCGCGGACACTCAGCTCTCCTGGACCCCAGGTATGACCGCACCACAGACATCAGTAGCAGCAACATGTTTCCAGAGAGGGGGGGAAACAGGGCTATATATATATATATAGCCTGCCTAATCAGTATTGCGACCTGAGGAAGAGAGGAGAACTCTTGAAAGCTTGTCCTATGACATAGATTGTTAGACCAAATAAAATAGGTATCACCTAATACTGAAGAACTCATTTATTACACACACACACACACACACACACACACACACACACACACACACACACACACACACACACACACACACACACACACACACACACACACACACGTATCTCAAATGGAAATATTACTGTGTGCTCATTTGCATGTCTTTGACAGGTCTGCAACCCTGCCTTTCACAATTATCACCCAGCACACAGTGCTTCCACTGCAGCAAGGGATTCTGGGAAATGACATGCAAATGAGTACACAGTACCACCTTTTGTTTCAAAACTATATGACATGGTCCCCTATAAGCTATTGCTTGCGACATTTCACAGCTTTTGAACACCGCCTGGGTTAAGATGCATAGCCAGTAAACCCACTCACAGACAACCGTTTTGACTTTAATGGGTCTCATCAACAGTTAAGTTATGGTGAGTAAAAAAATTGACAAAAACCCTCCACAGTAAAGCATATATAGCAAATGGAAATATTACTGTGTGCTCATTTGCATATCTTAGGTCTTCAACCCTGCCTTTCACCATTATCACCTATCACACAGTGCTTCCATTGCAGCAAGGATTTCTGGGAAATTATATGCAAATGAGCACACTGTGTCACCTTTTGCCTGAAATCCATTTTAAATGGCACCCTTATAAGCTAATGCTCACTGTTAACACAGCTGTTAATCACAGCATGGGAATCAGATGCAAAGCCAAAGAAACCATTCACAGACATGTTTAAACCTTAATGGGTCTCATCAGTGTTAGGTTGGTTGTATTGGCTTTATATATGTATATATATACAGTTGTGTGAAAAAGAAAGTACACCCTCTTTGAATTCTATGGTTTTACAAATCAGGACATAATAACAACCCGGACTCAACCCGATTGAAATGCTGTGGTGGGACCTTAAGAGAGCTGTGCATAAACAAATGCCCACAAACCTCAATGAACTGAAGCAACGTTGTAAAGAAGAGTGAGCCAAAATTCCTTCACAACGATATGAGAGACTGATAAAGTCACACAGAAAACGATTACTTCAAGTTATTGCTGCTAAAGGAGGTTCTACAAGCTATTGACTCATAAGGTATACTTAGTTTTTCACACATGGTTTCTCCATTTTGGCTTTATTTTTGTTAAATAAATCATGACACGGTGTATGTCATGTGTTGTTGTTCATCTGAGGTTGTATTTACCTAATTTTAAGACCTGCTAAGGAACAGATGATTGTTATTATGTCCTGATATGTAAAACCATAGAATTCAAAGAGGGTGTACTTTCTTTTTCACACAACTGTGTGTGTGTGTGTGTATATATATATATATATATATATATATATATATATATATATATATATATAACAGAAACTGCCTCTAAATCCAGCAGCGTGCTGGTTAATTGCACACAGGCAATCAACCAGACTCCACCTGGCTAATTCGGACTCTGTAAAAAGCCTCATATTTGACACAGGAGAGAGATTCCTTAGCTCACAAGTGGGTTGACATAAGGAGGAGGATGACAGGCCAGAGATTTCCTTAGCCCATAACTGGGCTGACCTGAGGAAAAGATAATGTCTTAATGCACACAGAAGGACTGTATGCTGACAGCAAGACAAGGGGACAAGACCTCTATACCTGGACACAGAGAGTACCATAGCACACAAGGATGCTAACCCAGGAGACCAGGGAGGCCTTCCCCTACAGCTACAACAACAGAAACAGATAAGAGACTTTCTTGTTGGACTGTTGCGTGTATGTATGTGTATATATATATATATATATATATTATATATATATATATATATATATATATATATATATATATATACACACACACAAAAAGAAAGTAGGTCTACAAAAAGCACTCAAACGTAATTGGAAAAATAAGATGGATTTTATTAATAACACAGAAAAAATATATAAAACATTAAAATAAGACCAACCGCTAATCTCCAAAATAATGTTGCTGCAAAGAATATATAAATGTGACCCAAAAAGTAATTACATTTATAAATGCAAAAATAATAACAATAACTAAATTACCTAATGGAAAAATAAATGCATAAATGAAAATCAACATATAAACTTAGAAATACATGAATATGTATAAATACAAGACAGGGGGAAAGTAATTTCCCCTGAGATGTAACAAAGACCGGCCGGTCATATAATATACTCCTGTATAAGGTATTTCATAAGTGTATCAGAAATAAACCAAAACCACAGAGCTATTAGGCAGAAAAAAATGCAAGATGATGAAAAAACCTGCCTAAGGAATCTAAGTCTCAATTGTATTTATTATTTATTTATAAAATATTTTACCAGGAAGTAATACATTGAGAGTTACCTCTCGTTTCCAAGTATGTCCTGGGCACAGAGTAAAACAAAATAATACATGGTTACAAATACAGTTACATAAATGAACAAGGTATACATTATATACAAGACATTGCATGCACAGTTAAAGAAAATATATATTATGAGCGTATGAAACAGTTACAGACCAGATTAAAGTGTGAGACAGCCTTAGATTTGAAAGAACTTAAGCTGGTGGTGGATATGAGAGTCTCTGGTAGGTTGTTCCAGTTTTGGGGTGCACGGAAGGAGAAGGAGGAACGTCCGGATACTTTGTTGAGTCTTGGGACCATGAATAGTCTTTTGGAGTCTGATCTCAGGTGATAGGTACTGCATGTGGTAGGGGTGAGGAGCTTGTTCAGGTAGCTGGGTAGCTTGCCCAGAAAGTATTTGAGGGTGAGACAGGAAAGGTGAACTTTGCGCCTAGACTCTAGTGATGACCAATCTAGTTCTTTGAGCATTTCGCAGTGATGTGTGTTGTAGTTGCATTGGAGAACAAAACGACAAATTGAATTGTAGAGGGTGTCAAGTTTGCTAAGGTGGGTTTGAGGAGCCGAGCCATATACTATGTCTCCATAGTCAATAATTGGCATTAGCATCTGCTGTGCAATACGCTTTCTGACCAGGAGACTTAGGGAGGATTTGTTCCTGTAAAGTACCCCTAGTTTGGCATAGGTCTTGGTTGTCAGGGTATCAATGTGCATCCCGAATGTTAAGTGGGAGTCAAACCATAAGCCCAGGTATTTAAAACTAGTGACAGGTGTTAGGGTGGTGGTAGCGTTGGTTCTAATCAGGAGCTCAGTCACTGGAAGCTTTACAAATTTAGTCTTGGTCCCAAATACCATTGTTACAGTCTTGTCAGTGTTTAAAAACAGTTTGTTTTGGGAAATCCAGTTTTCGAGTCTCAAAAAGTCAGACTGAAGTATGTGTTGAAGGTCAGAGAGGCTATGGCTGTGTGCATACAGGATTGTGTCATCTGCATACATGTGTATTGAGGCTTCCTTACAAGCTGTGGGAAGATCATTAATGAACACTGAGAAGAGTAGGGGCCCCAGAACAGAGCCTTGCGGTACACCACAATTGTAGGGACAGTACTCAAATTATGAATTAAGTATTATGAGTAATGACAAGTATGGTACTATCAAACACATAGAAAACATGAGACAGTCCCATTACGTGTCCATGGTGAGGCTGATGAGTGATTCTCAAATAATGAAATTGCAAATAAGATCCACAATGAAAATCAGCAGCAAAACAAAAATTTGTAGACATCTAGCTCCCAGTTGCCTGATAGTGTTAACCCACAGTACATAGTGATAAATGTATACTCAGTCCAGAGGGTAGGCAGAAAAACTGGGGCCAAGCAGCTCCGTTACAAAATATACGGTATGATACTTGCATGGCGCCACATCGCGTGAAGGGGAGAAGTGTCCATGGTAAATGTAAACATCCTATGATGGAAAAAACCCTGGTTCCCTCCGCATTGAGGTCGGAACGCAGCAGGCGACACAGTAAGACCGGAGCAGCAATGACTGGAGAGTACGGAGGCGGTACGGTGCAGGAACACCAACAGCCATTTCGCCGTAGGGCTTCTTCAGGGAGTATAATCTGCACAGAACAGGTGAGCACTTTTTAAAGCGCTCCCATTTCGCGCCACACGTCACATGTTGCGATTGGACCAATCGGTGTTGAGCCTAGGTGTGTATGCCACGGCTATCTTATTACTGACAGGACTGCAAATCTACAACTAAAAGAACACACATAAGTACTGAATACAAAATGAAACAGTATTAAAGAGGAAAGCAACAATGAGTGCGGATACAAAAAGAGATATACAAAACTGTACAGACAGCAAATATAAAACAAAGAAAGGGTCGTTCTGATTATCTTGATAGATTAACACCAAGAAAAGGCTGAGAAAACAAAAAGAGTAACTAAAAGGCATTAGATAAAGTATATTTAGATATAAAAATACCAGAAACAAGAAGAACCAAAGAAAAAGGAGATGTCACAGAAACATGGCATAGCCAATATAATCATTTAACCCAGCTGGGATCATAGAGCCCAGCTGGACTATCCACCTACACTCCTTCCTAAGAAGGGATTGCTCAATGTCATCACCTCTAATGCCTAATACGATTTTGTCTATGGCAAATGCTACCAAAACAGAAGGGTCAGAGCAGTGTACATTTAGGGAATGTCTGGCAACACTTGCAACTTTTTTAAATGATGCCAGATCCCGATAGGCATTTTTAATATTCCAAGAGTGCTCTAGAACCCTGACCCGGAATTCTCTAGTGGTCATCCCAATGTAAATTAACCCACATGGGCAACTAAGGTAGTAGATAATATTTTTTGATCTACAATTGAGAAAGTGGAAGATTTTAAATTCCCTCGTGTCTGCTGAGTTTTTAAACATACTAGTTTGTTTCATATGTTTACAGGCCGAACAGTGACCACATTTAAAGAAGCCCTTAATTTCTTTTTGGTTCAGAAAGGTGGTAGTTGAGAGAGAAGTATAATGACTCTTCACTAACTTATCCCATACGTTAGGTGCTCTTCTACTTGTTAATTTAACCTTATCTCCCAAAATAGCTCTTAGATCTTGATCTGCAAGAAGGATACCCCAATGTTGTTGGAGAATATCTCTAAGGCTATTCCATTTGCAATTATAAGTTCCAATAAAACGAATTGTTTTATCGGAAACTTGCTTGGGTTTTGGTTGTAGGAGAGAAGTTCTTTCTAGCTTCCAGCTGTTGTTATAGCCATGCTGACTAATATTATTGCTATAACCCCTAGCCTTGAATCTTTTGGACATATCTTTGGTCTGAGCATTGAAAATGTCCAATGATTAACAATTTTGGCATAGCCGAATGAATTCACCATTGGGTATGCCCCTAATCTAATGAGGGTGGAAGCTGCTAGCATGCAATATTGTGTTAGTGGACATTTCTTTTCAGTAAATATCCATCATGATACGTCCATCTTGGCCTATTGAGATGCTCAAATCAAGGAACTTGACATTAATGTCACTAAATTGGAAAGTTAACTTAATGTTGATGCTGTTGTGGTTGAGCACATCGATTAACTGGCTAAATAATTGGGTAGTGCCCTGCCATAGTATGAAAATATCATCGATGTATCTCAACCACAGCAGCACATGTGATGTAAACTCACAGTTTCCCACCACCCCAGGAATAAGTTCGCATAGGAGGGTGCGCATGTAGCGCCCATGCCGTTCCCCTAATCTGTAAATAATATGAGTTTTTAAAAACGAAATAATTATGTTTTAAAACAAAATCCAAAAATTACATTAATAGATTTGTTAAGTTAACACTCAGATTTTGCATGGATAGATAGAATTTTTGAGGCAAAAATGCCATCCTCATGTCGAATACAAGTATAAAGTTTCTCACATACCTTTCCTATACCTGAAACAATAGGTCATCCTGGGGGGTGGGCAAATTTTTTATGAATTTTGGGCAACAGATATAATGTTGGTATTACTGGTGATCTGGTAATAAGACCAACATGATGTCGTTTAGTAATAATACCTTGTGCTAGTACATCACATATAATAATGTCAAGTTCACTCTTAAATTTGGAAGTAGGATCTCCCGATAGTTCTCTATAACATTGAGCATTGCGTAGCTGCTTAAAAGCTTCTTTTTCATAAGACAGTTTAGGCCATAGAACAATATTGCCCCCCTTATCAAATGGCTTAATTTAAATGGATGTCACAGCCTTCAATTCTTTTATGGCTAACCATTCGGACTTGGTGATATTACTAGATCCTATTTTGTCTGAAAGTTTCGAAATTGCATCAATCACCATATTGGAAAATACTTCAACTTGAGAGCATACTTGGATAGGAGGACAGAAAGTTGAACAAGGCTTGATATGGATCACAGGTTTAAGCTCATTAGTTGATATTTTAACTTGCTCCAATTCTTGAGAGGACACGGTAAGCATAGGTATGGATATAGAAGTATCCAAATCCATACCTTCCCTCTCACTAGCTGTCTTGAGGAGTAGGAGTTTCCTACAGAAAAGCTGAACATCTTTAATCCACTCAAACGTGTCACACCGATGTGTTGGGGCAAAAGATAAGCCACGCTGCAATATTTTTTTTGTATTGGGGTCAGTGTCATGTCAGATAAGTTAACAATTGTCAGCTGCTTGCTCCTCATGTTGCTTTATAGACCACACCAGGGATACATACTGTAGTCTAGTGGGGATCCATAGTTAACCTTTGCAAGGTGGCTTTACCCCTTGCGTTTGGATTTCTACATATATAGGGATTCGTTTCTGTGGTTGGTTTACACACTTCCTGCCTTTTGTTCATGTGTTTTATGGTATAGGGATATTTTGTGGGGGGTATGGGGTCCCTTTATTTTTGATATAGGACTGGCCGGTCAGTGATCTCTCTCGGGACTCAGTCCTGGGATTTTCCAATATATTTAGGGTTGTTCCCCAATTTCCCTCATGTTTATCCCTTACCTGATTGGTGTTATGGAATTTGCACTGTTTATAGATCTGTCATATCATCTTCCTACTTCCAGGAGGTTTTTGTTTTGAGACTGTCTGTTTTTATATATTGTTATTTTTTAACTTTTTGTGGTATATTTTTTGTATAATAAAATTGTGTTGTTTTGCATCATCACACATATCTTGTGTAGATTTCCTTTACAGATATATTTGAGTGCTTGTTATATGGTCTTCTTTGTGTCTCTGTGTGTCTCATATTGGTTTCTGATCCTTAGCACTGCCAATCTCTCTCTTATCTTTAGGGATTATTTGATTGCATTAGATATCTTGATATTCTTACGGCTGTTCTGCTTGTGGTATTTTCTTTGTGTGTGTTTAATATATATATATGTTTAGGGTGGTATCCAGCTTAGCTAGCCACTCAGTTAGGAAGGGCTGGAGTAAAGGTTTAAATATTTTCCAAAGTGGTAGGCCTTTATTTTGTTTCTTTTTGTATGTTTTGCCTTGTTAAAGGAACAGGTGCAATAAAGCCAAGATTTCATTTCACCCTAATCGGTCTCCATTAAATATACCTCTGCACACATCTTTTACATATGGTTTTAGAAGTGGGATGAGAGGTGGCCCTTGAATTTCAAAGGTGCCTTGTAGACTGCCTGTGAAAATGTTTGTGCTATGGCCTGCATACAGTTCCTGCAAACAGCCTGAGCAGCAAAACAAAGAACCATGTACAGAAGTGACCAGATTTAAAGGGCGACACATCCAGGCCAGAAAACTACACTGCACTGGAGAAAGCCACAATGCCACAGTTTGACTGGGAGGACTGCGATAGATGGTGACCCAAACAAGGTATTTATGCTGTAACCAGAGTCTACCCCACCACTTGTGTGAAAAAAACCTGGGAATTTAAAATGGCCTCCCAGCTGAAGTCAAATACAGACTCTGCAAGAATTATATATTGATGCTTAGTCTCGCACATATATATGTAACACAAGTCTCAACCCCCCCCCCCTCCCTCTGGGAGATGTTGCTGCTACATGGGGTGGTGTGGTGCATACATGCTGGCTCACAGTAGATCTGAGTTTCCCGCATTGTTGTAGGGGATGTTAGAACAGGCTTCTGGGGTAATAACTGAGTCATACTCACTGTGACAGTGCCTCCATCTCTTGCAGACCCCAGGATATGGGGGACAATCCCTGCAGGAGAACTTCTTTACCCTTCCCCTGATAGATTGCAGTCTCAGGCAGGAAGGTATAGTAAAACAGGAACACACTTTATTAGCACACTGCAAATCTTACAGCATTCACAGCAGCAGGCAATTCTTAAGGCCTTCACCCTCAGGATGTACCCTGGACCTTCACTCCAAGCCAAGGGCACCTGATGCAGTCCTAGCTCTTCCCTTACTCCCTGGTGAAGTAAGAGGAATAGACTCCCACTCCACTCCCCTAGGGGAGGGAGTACAAACTAGCAGAGCCCTGCACAGTTATTCGGGTAGACCAGCCTCTCTCAAGGGTAGAGGCTAAACTGCAAAAATTTGGTAGTGCAGCCCCTTAAATACAGGAAAAGCAGGAACCAGTTCTGAGTTCCTGATTGAACACAAGGCCCAGTTGCACCGCCTCCCCTGTGACTCACTGAAAATACTGGGGGTGGGGAAAACCCAGGATCAGTCCTGGCAGGCCTGCGTTTACCAGGGCTTACTGCCAGGAGAAGGGCAGACTGGTTGCCAGAAACCAGCCCAGGCAAGGAGGGTTGCATATGCATACAAGTTTTCACTGGCTGCTAAACTATTCTCTGTTAGAAATGGATTTTATGACAGTTTGACTTTAGTTTTGGCCTAATGAAACATAATTAAGTTATTTGCAGCTAGAGAGGCCTGTAACAAATTGCAGGTCCCTCGAGCAGCAAAGGGGTAAATCAATTATAAAAAGCCTTTTGAGGGTATAATAAGGAAGACAACATCAAGGATTAATAAAGGAAACACTGGTACAAATCAGCTATAGTTTGTTTAGAGGCCAGAATTAAGTTGCAAGTTGATGACCAAAATTAACAGTGAAAAAACACTAGCGAGAAAGAAAAAATTAACACACGTATAGAAGCAAAATATTAATGATATAATTATTGAGGCATGAAAAAAAGACAATTTCAAAGTAAAAGCTGAAACTTTTATCAAGAGCAATGTTTACTTTCCAGTCCCGTGTTGGTACTTAGGGTAGAATGATACAAATGTAGCCCCTCCACTATCACACATGTATCTTTATGCATTATCCTCAATTATGTGGAGCTGTTCTTCTGTGAAGCCTAATAAGACCTTGAGTTAACCAAGGGCATTCTGATGGCAACATTTTCACAGGTCAGCAGACCAATTCAGGCCCTTGCAACGATAGAGAGGATAACCTGCATTCTAGGCATGATACTGATGAACATGGAATCCATGCAGGCGAGCAACTGCCCATCAGCGCAGAATCATCCAATATAACACACGGCTAATGACATAACTGATCAATGACATGTAAAGAGAGCCAATGATTGTACTTATTTGCTTCCCTATGTGGTGCGGGAGCTGCCAATCTTTTTTTAATTTTTTTAAATGATATAATTGTGAGTCTGTCTTTACCACCCCCTTGCGGGTAGGTCAGGTATCCCCTTGCCATTCAGACCACAATGTATATTGACTTGAAGGTTAGAGATGACATCTTCATCTTTAAATAATAGAAAATAATGCATTTTTCAAACCCTTTTGCCACGGTATAATTATCCTATTATTGAGTGTAACATTTAGCAAGCAGCATCTGTGTTGTTTTTATGAATCATTGTTTCAGCCACAACAATTTGTTTTTTTAAGCCTTTGTTTGGTACCCTCTTGTAATAAGGTTAAGATGATCCCAGAAAAAGACAATAGCCGTTGTTGGTATGTCCCTATATTCCGTTCTCATTTCTCTGGTGCCATCGAGTTATCTTCGTTGTACTTATTTCGCTTTTGCCAGCCCTACACGGTTGTTGTCTCTGTCAAAGACTGTGTAATATTGGCCTATGAAGACATCTCCCAGGATCCAAAGCGGTCCAGCAGGGGGTGGTATGTCAAGGCCCATGAATCCACTAAGGCACAAGGTCTTGCCCATTTGGGTTATCTATATGGAGAAGAATGAAAACAAGCTCAGACAAGGAAACAATACAAAGAGGGGTGAGAAGCACAGCTGTGAGCACTTATGTGCCCTGGTTTGTCACCAGATATTTAAACACTGTCTATTTCCTGCATCAAAGACTTATTTTGCTTATGCCCTGAGATCTTCAGCAACAAGGTGAGAAGAAGTGTAGTGATTTCACTTTAGTAATTCTCTGCGAAAGAGCCATATTTCATAGAAGTAACTTAAAGTTTAGATTAGTAGCATCCTAGAAAAGACGACACACAGTAATAGAAAAAAGTAAAGCAAAGGATCTGAAAGGGTCTGATGTTTGATAACAGATACGAGGATGGACAGACTACATGGGTCAAGTGGTTCTTACGGTCATTATTTTCTGTTTCTATTGTACTGTAACCCTCCCTACCCGGCTTATAGGGAGATTACTGTACATCGTGTACAGTGTTGGCTACTCCGCATGGGTTACCTTGACTCAGGGGCTGGATTCAGGTGGCTGGGCGATGAGGTAGCAAGGATGTATAATAATGGGCGCCAGGAAATGTTTTAGTACAACAACAGTCTTTTATTCGTGTCCCCAGGCACAGGGACCGCTCACACACAACGTTGTTCTGTTTTCTCATAGTTATTCATAAGTACGGTGCTTCCATAAGTGCCCGCTCTTAATACTCAGAGGGAGGTACATCAGCTTGGTTGCTTTACTGGTATTGAACCCGGCTCACCCCCACCTTTCTCGGAGTGATATCTGCGATACCCAGTTTTAAACTGGGCCCTTACTGGAATCCTGGCCTATCCTATGCAGGTGAAGATGGTTCCATATTTTTGGTCTGGGAACTGCCACTTCTACACTGGCTGAAATGGATACCTATATGGATCTGCGGATAGTGACGATCCGCCAACACCCTTGAGCCCTTTCTCTAGGGCCCTCTGTGGCGTAAGATTTTCCCCTCTCTGGGTCCTGCTGGATTCCGTTAGCAATCTTCTGGGATAACAACTTAAAGGGCACTGTCCCTACCTATAACATAATAAAGAAGGGGGGCTTGGTCTATTCTACTACTTTATGGGTTTATCCCTATCTCCTCTCATCGAGGCTCCTCTCCTCTTGTCCTCTGGGAACCCAACCTCTACAATCTTCTCTCTAACCTAAATACTCTCCCATGATATCAGGATCTCCAGAGCAACACAGGGGCCCAGCATATACTAACCTGCTAGTAACCCTTTAGGAGAGGGGTTACACTATGTTTCCAAAAGTCTTTGTTTTTCGCACAATTTTTTAAAACTAAATGACCTTCATAATTAACATCCATTGACACAGCTTGTAATATCATCCTTTTACTTACATGGCAGTTTTAATGGTTTTAATACACTGGTCCAGTTTTGCCAGTGAGGCTACTGCTGTAAATGTTATTCAAGCCATTCATTTTGGTAGGATCCCTTTGCCAAAAAGTGTTTTCTGTAAAGCGCTGGGGATTCTTACCTTAAGTGTATACTGTTCCCCAGTTAGGTTGTACTGCATGCCTCCCAGAATGAATGAAACCGTAGGTAGAGATAGTATTTTATTGCAGTTAATCATGTACTAGAGGAAAATAAATATAAAAGAAAGCCAAATATCACATGGGGGAAGAAAGAAAAAGAAAACTGCGCACAAATTGTAAAATTAAATTAGGTGAATGTAACAGTGCTTATATATAATACCCTATGTAAAACTCAGTGGTTAAACCATATACTGTATGTGCCCCAAAGGAAAAATACTTTTTAACTTTTTAAGTGATGGGCAGATGGTCTGCTGCTCGTCAGTAATGATCGCTCAACACCATAAATTTGATCACATGGGGGGCTGAGGTTTTACAACAGATAAGAAAAGTATCTTCCGTCAGATTCTATATATCTATATAACAAACCATTTAAAGGGGAGTGACAAACGTATTTTGTGTAGAGCGATCTATGAATACACATGCACTGAAAGCTCACTGTATGAGTACCCATGCAATCCTTGTTCAACCTGAACATTCCATATGGACCCTCATCCTTGATCCCTTATTCTAAAGTAAAAGTAGCTTTTAATGGTAAATGATGACATGATGAATAACTTGCATTATGCATGTATCGTTCAACAAGGATTTAAGAAGATCTATGTCCCCTTGCAGTGCTTTTGTAATAAGTAAATACATGGGCTCCATGTGAATGGATATTCCAGGCAAAAGGTGACACATTGTGTGCTCATTTGCATGTCATTTCCCAGAATCCCTTGCTGCAGTGGGAGCACTGTATGCTAAGTGATAATGGTTGAAATAAATATATATATATATATATATATATATATATATATATATATATATACAGTGTTCGACAAACCTATACATTTGCACGCCCCGGGCGAGTGGATTTAACATCGTGGCGAGCTACTATTGGCCCAGGCATCACACGTTTGGTACTAGGTGGCGAGTAGATTTTTTTGTTGGGCGAGTAGATTTTTTGGTGATTTGTCGACCACTGTATGTATATATATATATATATAGCAGTACACATGGAGTACAGACCTTTGAGAACTGTACATTGTGGTTCAGTCTGTGAAGAATGTTGGTCTGTTACAAATACATCTTATGACAAAGCTACACTTCTCAAGGTCCAATACAGCTACTTCAACCATCAACTAGATATACTGTAGGAACAAATTATGATCTCTACCTCTCCACCAAAGAGTGGAAAAGCGCCAATGGCTTTGTGGAGGGCATGTATCTCCTCAGTAGGGCCTGTTATGAGAGAGGTCCCAGTGTCCACGATTGCCTGACAGCCTCCTTTGCATAGAGTGAGCTGATTACTCACTCTGACCCTGAGATGAGGAAAACACCAATGAAAAAACATTTCCCCCTCATTTCACAGAGATGAAACAGACAGTGACTGGGTGGGTGAGAGACAGTGACTGGGTGGGTGGGAGACAGTGACTGGGTGGGTGGGAGACAGTGACTGGGTGGGTGGGAGACAGTGACTGGGTGGGTGGGTGGGAGACAGTGACTGGGTGGGAGACAGTGACTGGGTGGGTGGGAGACAGTGACTGGGTGGGAGACAGTGACTGGGTGGGAGACAGTGACTGGGTGGGTGACAGTGACTGGGTGGGTGGGAGACAGTGACTGGGTGAGTGGGAGACAATGACTGGGTGGGTGGGAGACAGTGACTGGGTGGGTGGGAGACAGTGACTGGATGGGTGGGAGACAGTGACTGGGTGGGTGGGAGACAGTGACTGGGTGGGAGACAGTGACTGGGTGGGTGGTTGACAGTGACTGGGTGGGTGGGAGACAGTGACTGGGTGGGTGGGAGACAGTGACTGGGTGAGTGGGAGACAGTGACTGGGTGGGTGGGAGACAGTGACTGGGTGGGTGGGAGACAGTGACTCGTGGGAGACAATTTTGGTTGTAATTTTTCGAATTTTGGATTTATTTTCAAAAATGCGACCATTACATTAAAAAAACACACACATAAAACCCTAAGAAACAAACAAAAACAAAAATGTATCTGAGGATAGGCCGAACTTCAAGTTTGAATGACACATGCAATTATCGAATTGCTCGACTTAAAATTTGAATCGAACGGTAAATTCACTAAGTTTAGATTTAGAACCCCAGAATGCGCCCGTCCTTGATATTAATCAAATCCATCGCAAAGTATTTGCCAGAACCCCTAATGAAAAACAAATACTGACTTTCCTGTGTGGTAAAAACTGACTACTATGGGGCAGTAATGTATTCATAGTATTATTCATGGAATTCATTTGTAGAAGTATAATTTGTATAAGCTATTAGCTAAACCTCTCATGGACATGAATATCCATTAACTATCACTTTATAAATCATTGCCACTCCAATTTATAGGTTACTATGCAAACATAATGTTGGGTGGTCTTATGTGTGTATGAGGATACATAGAGAACTGGGATTTGAGGCAGTTTGCTTCATGGATATGGAAATGCAGAGTAATATGTGCACATGTTGCAGACAGCGTTGCATCCATTATAGAGCAGTAAGGCAATAAATGGTGTGGTCTGGCGAACAAATCACGCAATGGTATAACGCACTGCTCCATTTGTTTGAGCGGAGTTGCAAATTGCACGATAAATCTCACGACAGTGGTAACACGTTATTGTATGGTAACATAATGGATGCAATAACGTCAACTACATCTGTAGAAAGGGACACGAGAAAGAAGATGGGTTTGAGTTGCACAGATGACTTCTTGGGCACATACAGATATATATGTGCAATAAAGGTAGAGTAGATGAGCTCAAGAAGCCTTCTCCTCGGGTGGAGAAACATGAAGCAGATACCTGCACTACAAACACAAGGAACCCCTAATAGCCATTTGTGGAGAAACAAAGGGAGTGGTGAATGCTAGATCGGATGTGGTACTCACTCATCTGCCTTGATCTGCCAGTAAGCCATGCGAGTGACATTCAGGTAATGGAAATCTCCTGTGTAATATTTGGGGTCTGTGCCTCCAAAGAGTAATTCACCTCCGACCTCTGCGCTGAGGTTTCTTCACAGATGCAATAAAAATAACAGTTAAATGTAATCATTGTTATTATTTATAGGACATTTTACAGTACCTGGAGACATGCACAGAATACAGGATTAAAGTGACCAGGTATCCAATTTGCTTTAGGTGAAGGAAAGAGCTTACAGTTAGTGACGGGCGAAACTGTCAAAATCCGTTTTGCGGAATTTCCTGCGCTTTCCATTCAAAATCCGTTCCGCGGTGTAAAATCTATTGACGGATTGTGCCAGTTTCAATCCGCATGGATTCATCCAAGACCGCCATAAAATACAATCCGCCGATGGATTTTAACAATTCAATCTGCGGATTGCGGAAGCGCGGATTGGGTTATCGGTGATAAAAAAAAAATCCAGAACAGACGAATCATCCTTTTTTAGACCGATTAGCGATAATCCGCAGACCAAAAGAACTGGCCGATATCGAGGCAAATACAAATCTGCCAAAAATATTCACCCATCTCTACTTACAGGCTAAACAGCATGTTAAGAGACACACAGAGACATTGGGACTAAATATAGGATCAGTAAGTGCAGAGCATAGAGTGCAGATGAGCTTGTTAGAGTGGCGTGGTTATAAGTAGAGCTGTGCAAACCTCCCCAGATACACTTTGAGCTATTTCGATCGAACTTTCCAAAAAGTTAGAGAAACCTGTGAAAATGTAGATGCCAAAAGATCTAGCCAAATGGCCCAAATTGTTCACAAATATGCAATTTCTCAACATTATGGACTTTAGACTGGTTTCCTAGGGCAGATCTGGTTGCAAGAGGAAAGGAAGAGGAAGACTCCTGATCAATCACCTCATCAGTGATATCGCATTCATGTGATCGCCCCGAGGAGCAGTCACGTGATCGCGATGTTCCAGAGGGGGCTCAAAGAGTTAAAGGGGAAACAAATAACACTGATTTGTTTTTTAAGTTCGAACGAATTTCAAAAGAGAAAGTAATCAAAATGTATCGAACATGCAATGACCATTTACTTTTAGCATGAAGCGTACGTGTTGCAAGCTTTTGGATCAAACCAAAAAAGGTGACATTTTCAAAGTTCGCTAAAGAGTGTGAAAGGTTTGCCCATCTCTAGCTATTAGCATTGTCCAGGTTATTTAAATACCAAATAGAAAGGTGTTGCAGGTTTACAATTGAGACTTGAAAATGTGGAGAGCGAGTTCTACCAGCGTGCCATACGGTTACAGATTACAGTGCATACAGCTGAAACCACAAACACATACAACAACATTCGGAGAAAAAAAACTGTGCAAATGTCTTTGCTCTGAAAGCATGGTGCGATTGGCCACTTCGGACCATATTCAATTAGGCCCGCCCCTAAGGAGCAGATTCACTGAGCTCCGATAAGGGGTAATTGAAGCCTGATTCCACATTAACTGGCATGCTAGTCAATGGTAGTTAAGGCTGGGTCAACGTCTTTCTTTGTGCATCGCATACAGAACAGGGGACCCAAATGCAAAAAAAGCACATGGTGCTAAACTGATGCCAAGGGTGTTCATTTCATGTTACATCCATTTTCATCCTACTAAGCTTAGATAAAGGGTATCAGAACTCGATACCCCATTAACTGCCATTCAAGTTAACATAGGATTGAGCTTTGATAATCCTTATCAGAGTTTAGTACAGGGGTGGGCAAATTATAGTCCGCAGGCCACATCAGTTCTGCAGGACAGTTGCCTGCGCCCCGCCCAGGTATCAACCCCTGCCCTGGTCCGTATCTGTGGTGCAGGTGGTGGAGGCATCACAGCGGCAGAGGAGGCAGCACCTGGAGCCCAACTTGGGTGATCCTAACACTGACGTTAGAACCAACCAGAAGTCAGACCCATCTTCCGTAATAACCACCTGGGTGGGCTCCAGACACACTACTGACTCCTCTGCTGCCATGCTACCTCTGATGCTGCCTTCGCCACCCGCATAACAGGTAGGGAGGGATCAGGTAGGGAAGGACAGTGAAGGAGAGGGAGAAGAAGAGTGGGAGAGGGTGAGGGAGGAGAGTGAGGAAGGTCAGTGAGGGAGAAGAGAGTGAGGGAGAAGGAGAGAGAGGAGAGTGAGGGAAAAGGAGAGTGAGGGGGAAGGGGAGTGAGGGAGGAGAGAGAGATGGGGAGTGAGAAGGAAGAAGAAGGTGAGTGTGGGAGGAGGGAGAAGGTGATTGAGGATGGTAAGTGTGGGAGAGAAGGAGGGAGAAGGAAAGAGAGAAGGGGATTGAGAGGGTGAAGATGGAGGGAGAGAAGGGCTGGGAGAGTGAATGAGAGGGGCGAGGGGGGGGGAATTAAAAAAGAATGGGGAGAGTGAGTGAGAAAGGGAAGCAGAGTGCGAGGCGGGTAAGTGAGAAAGGGTAGGGGAGATGCCTGTCGGGAGAAGCTGGTGAGGGGGGGGGGGGTTGGTAACCTTTGTGGGTCACAGATTTAATGAAAATTCTACATTATGTGACCCACAAAGCTTGTCAATTGTCCCTCCAGCAAAATAATTGCCCACCCCTGGCTTAGTGAATCCCAGCCACAGTTACAGTATCCAGATGCTTTGAAGCAATGTATCTAGATGCTTTGTATCAATGCATTTAACCACCTTGTAACCATGTATCTAGATGCTTTGTATTAATGTATCCAGGTGCTTTGCATTACAATTTCTCCACGTGTCATTGAGTAATTTGGACAGTAGGTATAGAAGCCGTTAGGGAATACATTGTTTTTGCAACATTATTTTACAATGGAATGTGTCCAATTTGCATTTGTAAATTGTAAAGTATGAGATATCATTAACCTCTATGCTCCAGAGACCAATTTGGGATGTAGACAGAATTAGACACAACATTTTTACACCATATTATGAAGCAAAATATCACATATATCAGGCACTTTTCTGGAAATATTGTACAGGTATAACTTAAATGAATAAAAATTGTGCAGGTTGTTTGGCTATGAGTGTTTGCTGAAGGTGCACTGGGATATATGTTATGATGATCCCACAATGCTACAACCCATTTAACATTGCTTTTGCATTTGTAACCTTCTCTGTTTTGATAAAGATGCACTGGTGCAAAAATAGATTTAAATGCAAGTAACCTAAATCTGTATCAGTTTTGTGAATTTTTGCAATAATGTTCCCATCAGATTACAAAAAGGCCATGTGATCTGATGCCATTTGCTTCTGTGTTGGAATTTGCAATTAGAGTTGTGCTAATTTCGTCAAATTTGCTTCACAATATTAATATAAAAATATTGGCACATTTTGCCTGGTTTGTGAACTTCTGGGGAAAAAATTGCACATCTCTTCTGGCATAACCTGCTTCTTGTCAAACTGAATGACACAACGCTGGTCTAACAAAGTGAGTTGTTGGGACCTGCATACTGGTTATGTCGTGAAGTGGCTGTAGGCTTATAATGCTTTGGCCATAGGGTTTAACTTAATGACCCTTACTCATGAGGATACTAACAGTGAAATATTTAACCTTTGTATTTTGTCACATTGGATGTAGCATTGGGTATTTTTGTCTTTTGTTGTAACAAAGTAAAAGAGCTTTCCTTAGCTACTCTTTACAACGTACAGGCAGTCCTCGATTATCCAACGGAATCCGTTCTGGAAGTAGCGTTGGATAGTGAAACCGTTGTAAAGTGAGTCCCATGTTAATCAGTGGCGGTGAGCGTTGGATAATGCATTCAGGTGTCGAAAAACGGCCCATAGGGTGGCATTGTAAAGCGTTGGATATGCCATTTGTTGTAAAGTAAAGCGTTGGATAACGAGGACTACCTGTACAATAGTGAGGCTGACACTATACATCTTATATACACTGACCTTGGCCCCTTGCAGACGCACTTACCAGAACACCCTCCTACTGTCTCTGTAAATTCTCCCTACTTACCACTTAGATTGTAAGCTCTTCAGGGCAGGGATTCCTTTTCCTATTTTATGTCTGAAGTGCTTATTCCCACTATGTGTTATAATACTGTGTCACGTGTATTGTGAAGCGCTATATACCTGGGTGACGGTACATAACTAAAGATATACATACTACATACATGTAAAAATGAATCTTTGAGATGCCTCACCTATTCAAGTAAAAGGAAAACATGTTCTTTTCCAACAGCTTCTGCTGCATCATATTGTCAAAAACTGGTAGGACACCGTCCACAGAGATACTGGGGTAACCCATCCCAAGGATGCCATCAAAGTGAGCGGCAACAAAGACAATGCCAGGCTGCTTGACTGCCTCAGCAAATGTCTGTTGTGGGATTTGTACACTGGCGATCTGTATAAGAAGAGAGCAACAAGATCATCAAGGAAGAAAACAATCTCCCTGCACAGAACTGGAGTGGGCATGAGTTGCTGCATCCTATGTGGATGAGTTCATGTTACATCATGTGTTTGTTGTATGGTCTGTTATTGTGTCCGCACTGACACCTGTTCGACGTGGACTGTTGCGAGCAAAGTTTTCATCAAGAAAGTGACCCAAGAATGAATGTAACCCCTTCTTTCGCTTTGCAATGCATTGCAGTGAAGGCGGGCGATGCCCAAGGACAAAACAAGAAGGAGGCCTCGCTATTGTGTGAGGCAATACAGTATGTAAATGTGAGTAGCGTGTCACTTTGGGCACTGCCAAGCTCAAAGTAATTCCAATACCTGTAATAATAGTGATGGGAGCATCATCTGCTGGTTACTATAAGAAGTCAGATTCCTTTTTGGAGTTTTCTGATCATTTATCAAAATGTGAATTCATCACCATGTAGCTTTCATTTAAGATACATTTTGTATGCCAAAAAAATGTTAAAAAAGTTTAATAACCTCAGACCTAACCTTAATTGCACAGCAAAGCTATTAAACATAACCAAAAGCAGGGCGTGTTCAGCAGAGGATATCCCTCCCCAAATACAAAAACTTAAACTGTATTTCAATGTGTTTTCAAATGTTCATTTTGTTGTGGAAAAGTTTGTATATAGCCAGTGTATGAAGGCTACCTTCTAATATTGAATGCAAGTGTACATTGAAAAGTTAATTACAACTGTTTTAAATGCTCTGTTTATTATAAGATGCCATTCATTTTTTTTTAAAGATAAAGGGCCATATTACTAAGTAGTGCTACTCCATAAGAAACCTTCCAGCATGGTTTAGTACATCTAGCCCCATATGGCACATTCAAGACCATACACCTACAGTGACTGTGTCTTGACTCAGGAATCCGGTGAGGCTGCCTGTTCCGTAGTGGATTGAGAAAGCCGTATTGTTTTCCTTGTAAGTGGTGGAGGTCTGCGAGTTAAATCTCTTGTGAAACCCTGGATTATAGAGAAGGAAAGGAGGGCATTAAAAGAGCAATGGTCTCTCACAGCCAAACAGCTGTACTACAAAAGTGTAACAACTGGACTGAATCCTACATTGTGTGGGACATTATGTGCCATAAATAGGAAGAAAGCCTCTTTTGTTTACTACATAAAGGCAGCATGGAATGTTACAACAGATTTAATCATTAGCAGAATATGATAGGGCCGGGACATGCATAACTGGAATGTATTTTCCCATTAGAGGTGGTCATTGTTTTATTTATCAGCATTTTCCACATCTTGCAAAGTACATCAGCCAATACATTCTAAGAGATACAATTCCACAAGATATCTTCCAGTGCTGGAACTAATGGTTCATTCACTGCAATAGGCGCTAAGATTTTTACCAGTACCAGAAGTTGTCTTATAGACCGTTTCAGAATAGGGACCACGGGGGCCTATAATATAGGGCCTTCCCCATACCCCTCTGCGGTTGTCAAGTGGGGTGGGGAGAGGGGCAGTTATTGAGCAGGGGAGGGGGGAAGCCTTTTTCAAGCATGGGGGGAAGCAAATGTCACGCATGGGTGTGGCATGGTGGTCGAGCAGGGATGTAGTTGTTGAGTAGAAGGGGAGAAGGGGGGTGGTTGCTGCGTGCGGGGGGGAGGGGAGGAAGCGCCATTGGAGGCTGAGCCTGTCTGGGTTATGCCATGTGTGATGGTTGGGCGCACCAGTGCTGTTGTTTCAACCCGGGCCTGTCGGCTAGCCCTGGACTGCCAATGGAATAGCCTGATTTTGTAAATCATCTCTGACCACAACTCTCTGACCTACTACTCCTAGCACAGAGGCAGTTTTACCCCATCATCAACTGTTACAATCAATTTACTGAGAAAGTACAGAAAACTATGGAAACTATCAGATGTGAAACACACTTTAAGTATATAATGTACAAGAAAACATACTGTACTATCCACACAAAAAAAGCATACTTTGAACTTGAAAATGACAAACATAATTGGCTTCTCTAATACAGTAGGAGAAATGGAAGAATTGCATTCCATTAACTCCACTGTTTTTCTTGCATTACATAGTAATATGATCCAGGTCCCCCTAGCACTAAGAATGTTAAAAGTGATTGAAGTGTGAATTTTAGTAAATCACATGCATTAATATCTGCTTGTTTGGATCCAAGAGTTAATTGTTGCACACACCCAGCCCAAAGCTAATGCTGATCTCCTTATTAGGGATTCCTTGCCATTGTTAAACGTTGTATCTGCAAAATTAAGTTAAAAGACAAATGTAGAAATATGTGCGTGTCTTCAAATGTACTCAGCAAAATTATGTTGCAGTTTTTGTGAAAGTTTATATGGCTCGGGAATGCGCAAAAAAAAAAAAGGCAATATTTTTGATAGATTACCACAACTTTTTGCAATTTTCTCCAGAATTTTGCGAAAATAGAAAAAAAATAGAAAATAAATTTTAGAAATGGCCCATGTGACCTGCAGAGTTGTGTGCAGAATTTTTGCTTTAAAATACCATCGAGCTTTGCGAACTTCTGTAAAAAAACAAAAAACAAAAAGGCACCTTTCGAAAAGAGTGTTATATGGCCTTCAATGTGAAGCCACAAAAGGGGGAGCTGGATATACAGCAAGAGAAAAAAAGAGCAAAACAGTGCACTGCCAGGGAGCCAGGTGGTGTAAATATATAAAGTCTATTTATTCAGCAACACTCACAAAAACATACCCCAAAGGGTGAAAAAGTAGCTCCTTCAGGAGACGTATGTGTTCAATAGGTGACTCACATATCACATTCCTCAGTATACCGACTCCATTATTGACTCTATCCACCTGTCCTGTTTTATTATTACGGACATATATGCTGGAAGTTCCACTGACTTTGGAGCACCCATTTCACCCCATACCCCTATACGTTGAGCTGGATATACAGCCTTCAAAGTAAGTCCTCTCTGAATAACTCTAATACGAGATCATTTGGAGTTCCTGCCATCTATTTTTGCCACTAAAACACGTCTTTGTTCTTCAGAGACATAAATACATACACATTCATTTGGCATTGTGTCAGAGTAGGGGTGACCAACTCCAGTCCTCTCCATCAATCATCTGACACACGTGTGACCAACTCAGTCCTCAAGGACCACCAACAGGTCAGGTTTCAAGGATATCCCTGCTTCAGCACAGATGGCTCAGTCAACAACTGAGCCACTGGTTGAGACACCTGTGCTGAAGCAGCGCTATCCCTAATACCTGACCTGTTGGTGGCCCTTGAGGACTGGAGTTGGCCACACATGTGTCAGATGATTGCCAGAGAATTGAGACTTTTTGGGGGCGTATATAATTGGCAGAATTAGCAAAAATTAATACTTGTTGCTTTTTAGAGCAGATCTCTTTCCAATCTAGTCTACTGTAGCCCTTATTATTTTGTCACTTTACTGTACAGTACTTCATATTACATCTTGTTATATTACTTTGTATCAGTATGAGCCTGTAAGGGAGGGAAGAGGTTAACTCCCTTTGCAAGCATCAGGAAACTGCACTGGTGTCAGATTTCTTATGGGGTGAGTGAAACTCCTGATTGAGCAGGGATAAAAGGCAGGAAGCTGTCAGAGACAATGAGACTGTTTTTCCCCAGACAGAGGGGAAGTGAAACATATCCCAACCAGGAGGGACCCGGGTTGTTCTGGACCCTAGGACTGCAGGAAGCAGGCCTGCAGGGTCCAGCTGGGAATCCCACCCAGGATAAAGATTCCTATGGGCTGGACACAGCCTGCTCCCCGGAACCGGCATTCCTATCTTGCTGAAGGAACTACATGGAGACCCTGTGAAGGAATCGCTGCAACATACCAGATAAGAACTAAAATAAAAACTATACTGCTGTGCCTAAAGACTGTTTGTTTGCAATTGATAGTCCAAGTTTTTGGCTGGCAACCAGCTTAGCTGGTGGCCCATTAGAAAGGGCAACAGCAAAGTTTAGTTAGTTTTCCTATAGGGAATAGGCGTTTATTTTATAATTTGGTTTTCTTAAAGGGACAGTGTACATATTGTTAGTTGTGTTGTGGATAATAAACCACTACAATTAAGCTTTACCTGTTGACTTAGCGTCTTACTGACCTCGCCTACATGTCGCTCCGTCACAGAGCCTAAATAAAATATCCGCTAAAACACTCACTAATTTTTGTCAAACAAATAATCGCTTTTTTTCCAGGAAGTAACAGTTTTTCTGCCTGTTGAGTGAATTTGTGTTGCATAGCTTGCTAAGAAGAAATTAAAACAGGTTGCTTAATGTTTAGAAGTGCTGTGGTTTCCTGTATTTGCCTCCATAACTTTTTTGTTGTTGCTAAGACTACACTGTTGAAATGGAATTTAAATGAACCCCAGGACTTCATCTGAGCCATATATCTAAACGATCATAGATCAGAAGAGGAAAGATGCAATTCCCTGCTTGAAGCCTGTACTTGGTGAAGTGTTCCCTGTTGCTCTGATTGATGATCTATTCCCTATGCAGAACTGAAAGAAAGATAACACTCTCTGATTGAACTTGGTACAGTAGCTAATATAAAGGTGAGTACCTCCAGGGTATTTCTGGACCAAGCTCGTGCTTAATTGACCCCTGGAGACATTAGGCATATCTAAACACAACTGATGGCACTGATTCAGTTCTGTAAATAGATAATTCATTAATAAATAAAAGCCTCAGAGTGGTTTCCTTGAGAGAGGATGAGAATATTTAACATGATACATGTTTAGCTTTTGTGTAGCTCTTGTGTTTACTTTAATACTCACAGCAGGCAATGTCAAAGAAGGAGCACTTGATGGAGGGAACCCAGAGATTGGACGATCCAGTGTCAAAAATGACGGTAAAGTTCTGGGGAGGGGTTCCAATGGATATCTCACCATAGTACTGAGCCTGAAAGAGACAGCAGAAATGCTGTCAGAAGATCCTCAACCCCCCCAGGGTATGCCACGAAACACGACAACTAACGTTGACCTTTAACTGTCTTGCTGTGACCAGTTTAAATCCTTGTACACATTTTGCATAAAACCCCATACAGGTGAAGCCACTTACATGGAAAAGCGTGTACAGACTTTAACCAAACAAACAGCCACAAAACCTAGAAAATAAATATATGCACTTTGAAATTGACCTAATTGGACTAGCTTCTACAGACATTGCTTCATGTCCATTTGGAAAGGTTTACTGCAAAGTGTCAATTTTGCACAAGATTTAAATAACAACGGCTATGAAGTTAAAAGTTTAGGTCAGGAAAACACGAAAGTCATGTTAAACTTGTGTTACCGTTGTGATCAAGTAGTAGATATATCAAATAAGCTAATGGTGTAGTGGGCCAAAAACTGCGATACAAGCCGTTTGAGGGTGTGCTGCACCTCACTTCCGGACATCACCGTCGTGATGTCATCAAGGGGATTGTGGCATATACGTGTATATTATGCATCTGCATATTTAATACTAGGCTCTGCTGCATTGATGTATGATCATTCAATCTGTGAGTTACTACTGTGCTGCTGTACCATTTAGAAGAGTTGGTGTGTTTCTATACATCTTATTGCTTAACCTCCCACCTTTTGTATATACCTTATTTTGGTGGCCTTATTACATGGAATTGAGGTACAAGTTATATACCAAACACACCCAGGCGTTCGCCTCCTATGAGGATTTTTAAATTACATTACACTGTGTATTATATATTCACTTGTTTATTAGTATATTATTATTAACATTTTTTTTTTTTTACTTTTTAGTCCTATGTGGACATATCTTATACTATATTAGTGAAAGCACTGTATGCCTGGATGTCCGGTGTCCCTAGGGGAAATCTCATTGGTTCCTTGGGCCGCCCCCGCACACCTCTCATTGGCCTGAGGCGGAGTGACGGGCCACACACACACACACACACACACACAACACAGCAGCTCTATACACACACACACACAACACAGCAGCTCTATACACACACACACACCCCCTCTGTCCACCCCCCCCCCACATCACGTGCGCCGCCCTGCACTGGCTCCGGACGGGAAGCGCGGCCCTCCTACCCCAGCCGCTCCCTTACCTCCCCGGCGCTACCTCCCGCTCAGGTAAGTCACTGCGCATCCCGCCTCAGCCTCAGGCCCACTGCGCGTCCCGCCTCAGCCTCAGGCCCACTGCGCGTCCCGCCTCAGCCTCAGGCCCACTGCGCGTCCCGCCTCAGCCTCAGGCCCACTGCGCGGACCGCCTCAGCCGCAGGCCCACTGCGCATCCCGCCTCAGCCTCAGGCCCACTGCGCGTCCCGCCTCAGCCTCAGGCCCACTGCGCGTCCCGCCTCAGCCTCAGGCCCACTGCGCGTCCCGCCTCAGCCGCAGGCCCACTGCGCATGCCGCCTCAGCCTCAGGCCCACACAGGGCGCTTCCTACCGCCGCTCAGCCGGACGGCACATCGGGGGACCAAGCGGGCGCCGGGGGGGGGGGAGCGCGAGTCACGGGGAACGGAGGGGGAGCGCGAGTCACAGGGAACGGGGGGGGGCACCAAACGAACCAGCAAGGGGACGGACACACGGAGGAGGGGGGGGGAAATGCCCATACATAAATTATGACAATACATATGCCCACTGCTCTCCACCCCCCCCCCCACTCCCCTTTCCCCCCCCACTCCCCTTTCCCCCTCCACTCCCCTTTCCCCCCCCCACTCCCCTTTCCCCCCCCCACTCCCCTTCCCCCCCCCCACTCCCCTTTCCCCCCCCACTCCCTTTCCCCCCCCACTCCCCTTTCCCCCCCCCACTCCCCTTGCCCCCCCCCACTCCCCTTTCCCACTCCCCTTTCCCACTCCCCACTCCCCTTTCCCACTCCCCTTTACCCCCCCACTCCCCTTTACCTCCCCCACTCCCCTTTACCCCACTCCCCTTCCCCCCCCACTCACCTTTCTCCCCCCCCACTCACCTTTCTCCCCCCCCGCTCCCCTTTCTCCCCCCCCCGCTCCCCTTTCTCCCCCCCCGCTCCCCTTTCTCCCCCCCGCTCCCCTTTCTCCCCCCCCGCTCCCCTTTCTCCCCTCCGCTCCCCTTTCTCCCCCCCCGCTCCCCTTTCCCCCCCCCGCTCCCCTTTCTCCTCCCCCCCGCTCCCCTTTCTCCCCCCCCCGCTCCCCTTTCTCCCCCCCCCCCGCTCCCCTTTCTCCCCCCCCCCCGCTCCCCTTTCTCCCCCCCCCCCTCGAAACCTTTACAACAAATACTCACCTATTGTTAATCGATTTATAAATAATACTACCTATTACGCATTTACATCCCGGGCAACGCCGGGTCTCTCAGCTAGTATGATATATATGTCATTATTTGGTCAGCATCTGCTCTATTGACCCCCTTGTGGAGATATTTAGAATCTCATGGATTATTAGTCATCTATCATCTTTCCACAACGAGTGCTATACAGTATATAGGACCTTTTCAGGTTCCTCTTGGAACCTTCCCTGTTAAAAGGGTATAAGTACAACAAAAAAATTGCACCAATGCATAAAATAAAGAAAAACTCCTTTGCATGTGGTTGCAATTGTTTTGCCCCCAATTTGCACCACTTTTGTCTTGATACATTGACCCCAATGTACATAATATGACCTGTAGGAAGTTGTGGTTGAGATACATTATTGACAGAAAATATATATACAGTACATATCCTTATAGACGTTCAAGGGAGATTTTCAGCCAAAAATGACCTGTGCAACCACTTCAGTGTACAGTTTCATGGAAGAAAAGATGATTACACCGGGGTTGCAAGCGTCAGAGAGAACGAAGGAGTTCAATAAACTGAGTTTATTTTGGCCAGAGCTAGCAAAATGCACAAGTAAAGGCTAAGTCACCAAAACAGAGAGTTATGGTGGGAATCCTAGCTCACAAGGTGCTGGCACTGATGTGGTAGCTACCTTTCCCAGGGATGACGTCCACGATCTGTCCACCTCAGAGTATCCCAGTACCTTGGGATGATAACCACTCGCTTACATGTTAACATCTCTCGCAAGTCTCTGACACCAAGACTAGCTATGAACCACAAATAATCTGTGGAGCTCTGATCGGCCTCGGTTTATATACTTTTCCGGCCTCCATCTTTTACATGGAAGAGCGGGTGCCGACCAATCAGTAAATAGATTATCTTCGCTGGCCAATAAGAGAGTTTGGGCAAGCCTGAGACAGACCAATCAGGGCAATGGGAGGTGACAGCGCTTTAGGACAGCCCATCTAGGAGGGTTTAAGGAGAATGGGAAATTCAAACTGACCAATGGGATTCAAGCCAGTGGGGCTAGAACCCTCGCATCAGGTCCCATTTTGAGCTTGATACCTCCCACAGAGAAAGGCACGTCAGAGTCGGGGATGAACAATGGCTTCACTTTTAGAATACATGTTCCTCGACCTGAGTCCACACCCTTCCCCAGTGTTTCCAAGCATTTCACGTAGCCCACATTAGATTACAGCTCAAGAGTTCATTGTGTGCTGGCCGGGCTGAGGGTATTACCAGCCCACCACACAATGGAGTCTTAAAAAATACACAACAGCAGAATCAACATGGGGAATATTCTGCTTACATTGGGAAAACATAATATGCAGTTTGTCATCTATTTTGGCTACCTACGATGGCCATACTGTATGAGCCTATAACATAGTCCGCCATCTTGACGGGTATGAGCAACCACCGGACTTAACCTTTAATATGCTTGCCAGGCTGCCTATATCATCACCTACAGTATATAGTATAAGGCCCAAAGTCTCACTCACGTCCAAGTAGTTGGTGAGTTTCTCAGGGATCTCTGCGAGCTGAGGGATCAGCCTTTGGTTGATCTCAATATCTTTCCCTCGCTCTATGAGGTCATCAATCGACATGGTGTCACTCAGTGTGCGTCTGATGGATTGGAACTTCTTCAAGGGGATCCTGTAGAGAAAAAGAATCGTTCAGTGTGAAACAATCCATCAGTCAGACATCCAAAGATACATCGAGCCTGACATTTCAGAGAGAGCTGAACCAAAATCATAATATAATATTTGTTTTCTTATATAGAGCTGACACTGTATGCAGCACTGTACATTGAATTTTACAGACAGAAGTAGTTCCTGACCCAGAGAGCTTATAATCTAATGTGTGCCTGAGGCATAGGGAGATACAATGACATGCCTGGGATCACAAAGAGCTGACACTGGGATTCAAACCAGGTTCACGTCACTTCAAGGGTTAGCCTTCTTACCCATTAAACTTCATCTTGTGTAAAGTGTCCACTGCTTTGTATCATGGGTGAACAGGATTAATATCAAGAAAACAGAAATGGCCATTTATTTTGAAGATAATGACCTATTTTTAGATGATATCACAGGCATGTACTTGCAAACCAAGAACAATATAAACGTGAATCCATAATTGTATTTTAGATGTAAAAATGGTGAACAAGAATGAAGAGGACAAAAATAAATCAAATTGCAGTGGGGTAAGAGGGTGTCAGATTCCCCCCATTGTCTCTTAGAGCAGATGCACTTGTATACAGGTTGCCCAATGAGACTGTAATATGACATACTTGTGAGTTTGTTTCCCATAAAGTGGATGATGAAGTTATCTCACTGTTAGGTTTCTTCCAACATCATTACTGAATCATTTGTAGGATGTGGATGTAAGTAAGACAACAGATTGTAAGCTCCTGGGGCAGAGACCTCCTTCCATTTGTCTTAGTTAGTCTTAACATAAAGTAGATATACTCTTTGGTCATATAACATTATTGTCTTCCCCTCCCACATTGGACTACATTGCGGAATATGTTGGCGCCATACAAATAAAAGATAATAATAAAGAATATTGAACGCTAAAGAAATAAGGGATCAGCATTTTTGGGGAGCAAAACTAGTGGACTCTGAATGCAAAACACTGCACTAAATGCATTTAAACATTTTTAATAGAGAGTAATCCCATTTTTTCCGTGCTAGATATGGTGCTGCTTTGTTGGCACAAGGATTGCACCAGTTTTGAACCAATGAGTCATTGATACTTTATTTTAGGTCAGTGATGGCGAACCTGTGGCACTCATTCATTGCACACCCTGGCATCTGAACAAGCACACTGGAGGTTAAGTGCAAGAAAATGGGGGCTTTGAGTAACGGTGAGTGAGGGGCAGAAGAGGGTGCGGAAACCCCATGTAGTGAGGAAACTACAGTAGGTTCAGCATGAATTGTGCTACACAGTGGGAGAACTAAAGCCAGAAATCAGGGGAAGGCACTGGGGCACACAGCCTTAAGGGACCTATTGCCGGAAACCAATGTTGATGGCTTTTTACATTTTTTAATGTGCCCAAGTTTTTGGGCACTGGGGCTCACTATCCATTTGTTCAGCCGCTGGTGCTACACAAGTATATATAAAGATTGAAATAAATGGAATAGAACTACAAGAAGTCGAAGTAACAATGGATGGGAACAGTTTGAATGAATTCAATAGGAGAATGAAGATGGGATGGGGCGCATTTGGAACAAACAAGACAATCTTTCAAGGGAACCTTCCACTGTGCCTCAAGAGGAAAGTTTTTGACCAGAGTATTCTGCCCGTTCTCATGTATGGATGGGAAAATTGGACCCTAAAATGCGAAGATAATTCAGAAGTTCCATACAACTCAAAGAAGTATGGAGAGATGCATGCTGGGTATTACCCAAACAGACAGGAAAAATAATGAATGGGTTTGAAACCAAACCAAAGTCTGTGACATCATCACAAGGGTGAAGACATTAAAATGAAAGTTGGCCGGACTTATCGCAAGAAGAAATGACAATCGTTGGACAAAAATTGTACTCAATTGGATTCCAAGGGCAATTAAAAGACCAAGATGACAACAAAAAGTAAGATGGGAGGATGATATCAGAAAATGTGTTGGGGCAATGGGGATGAGAGAGGCTAGCAACCGCAGTACCTGGGAGATCATTGGGGAGAAAGAAAACAACGGGAAATGATGGGAGCGCAAATTCAGAACAGATATACAGATAGCCAATGGTGGATTGGCTAGTGAATTAACCAAGCCACCACACTCACATCAAGTAATGCACAAGGGTTAAAATAGCCACAGTCAATGCACTTACTTGGTGATAATGGACAGGGTGGGGATAATGGTGATATAAATGCTCATTACACGGCCTTGTGTAAGTAAAGGGCACATAGAACGAGTACGGTAGTATCATAGCCGTTTTTAATTCACTCTTTAGTGAGCGCGCCATAGTACTTTCTTTGTTACAGATCATTGGGGAGGCCTTCATCCAGCAGTGGATTGACAAGGGCTGAAGATGATGATAATATATCTTATATACCGGTATATGTAGCCCTTCATAGTCGGTTACCGGTGGGTTAATGGAACATATATTAATCATGGGTAAATTGTTGGGTTCTCTCCTATTCAACACTGCGATGTCATGAGAAGGAGGGATTGCTGTGGGATACCAAAAAATTAAATTCCCTATAGAGTAAGTTGTACAAGTTTTTTTAGTTTTTGTTAGTTTGTAGTTCTCTTATATTTATGTATTAGTTTTATTTTATGGAACATACTAGGACTATTCAGAAGCCAAAGGGAAAGGATGGAATCTATGCCTCATGGATAGCCTGGGACAGACATAGCAATATACCCTGAAGGTGCCTCTAAATTTGGAACCGGGTATATAAGGCACCACACAGCTACTGCTGCGGCCGAGTTTATTCGAGCATTTGCCCGTTCTCGGCCGCAGCAGTAAACTGGCGCGCGCCGGAGGGTGCCGGGCGCGCGCCGAAGCAGCGGAAGAGCGCCCTCCGATCGGGGTGCTCTCCCTCCCGCTGCCGGGTCCGCCGGGTCCCCCGGAACCCCCTGCCGCCGTCCCCCACATCGCGGGACACCAGGGCTCCCTCGGGGAGCCCTGGACGCGCGTGCAGGGGGCGCAGGCTCCCGATGGGCGCCGAGGGGCGGCCACTAGCAAGCCGGGAAATCTCCCGGCTTGCGGAACCGGCCACACTTTAATAAAGTGTGTCGGTAGTGTATGATTTTTTAGGCCCAGATTCACAGTGGTCCGTTATTGACTCTAACGAGGTGTTAATCTAAGTTAAACTCAGGGAACTTAATGTCCATAACTATTTGAGGTAACCTAACTTAGTGCATCTGGCCCTTAAAGAAGCTCTGTGGACTTGGCACTCAATGCAATTTGGAGAAGAATGTTGCGTTACGTTAATTAAAGCAAATCAAACCATTGTCTTGGCATTAAAAAAAGTCAATACAATTACTACCTATAAAAAAACTCTCAGGAAACTTGCAGTTTTTGGACATCAGTGCAATACCGGAGTAACATTTCTGAGAGTTGTTGTATCTACAGCTCTGTGTTGCAGTTGTCTGGAGATGATGAAAAAAAAAGTACCTGCTCTGCTGTATACAACTACCGTATGGTCAGCAGAAACAAGGGGAAAAGGGGGGGGGGGGCAGGGGGGTGCTATATGGGATGAATCAATACTGAACACTATAAAATACAAAATAATCCTATAGTGAGGCACTCAGAAGGACCACTCAATATGAAACATAACTTGTAATAACTGTCATAATATATAGTAGCAAAAGGAATGATTAAAATGTAGCATTATCTTGCGGCTACACATCTTTCATTTCTATCCTTCTCCTACACACAACGCTTTACAGACTATTTCTGACACGTTCTCCTGTATTTCTGACATACCTGGTGTCATTCTAGATTACACCAATCACCGAGAGCACTTTATTAGATGTACTGTAGTGTAGATTGATTGTATCTACATCTTTCACTCTTTGGTACTTGGTTTATTTACCCCAGCACCTTTAGTAGTGCCTGTCTGTATGCGCAGTCCCCAGCCCACACTTATATAAGTTACCATTATTATTATTATGTCCCATATTGGTTTTTAGGTCGCTCCTCTAGTTTAGATGTTTTAGCTCCTTTTAATCATTCCTTTTGCTGCTACCACTTATATATTATGACAATTCTTACAAGTTATTATTGAGAGTGCATCACTATGGGATTCTTTTGTACTTAGTAGTATTCAGTTGTCTAGAGATACACGAGACACATAGCATATATTTCCTCTGTGCTCTACATCACATGCAAGAAGTGGAAACCAGTGGGCTATGAGTAAGCGGAAGCCTAATCATGTGAAATGCAGAGGAAGTTGATGGTTACTTACAGTGCAAAAGTGTCTGCAAAAATACAGGAGAGCAAAGTGATCTTAAAATATTCTCCTTTCATAAAATGTACTATCCCAAGTTGTTTTTTCTCTTTGTGCTTATCCTCTTTATTCCCTGGGATCTATGTACTAAGGCAATTGTGCAGCGACATTGGCACAAATTGCATCATTTTTGTGTTGTGCCTCTTTGCGTCAATGTATTTAGGATTGTGCCCCAGTCAGCTTTGGGTGGGGGGGGGGGGGGGGGAGTGCCAAAAGGAGGAATAAGGTTGGAGCTACATAGCATGCTGATTATAATGGGATTAATCAAACGCTTTTCTGCGTCACTTTTTATCCTTTCAATTTGTGCCAGAAAAACGCCAGGTCTGGGGTGAAGTTAACTTTCTTGCCTAGAAATCTTATGCGAGAAACTGGAGCAATAAGTTTGGTGCAGATGACCCATTGGGGAAAAGTCAGTGCAGTACGTCAAAACATGTTTTTCTATGTGTTGATACACACGCCGGGCCCTTTTCAGCACCAGTGACCCTTGCTGCAACAGAGCAGTTAACTAGGGAGGAATTTGGCAGGAAGGTTTTAAATTCTGCATTAAAAAAAAGGAACTGAATTGGGACATACAAGTTCTGTACATTCTGTATATATGTATGTGTATTGTGAATTACAGCCTCAGAAATGCAAACTGCTTTGCTCCCAAGTTGCTTCAATTTAGGAGTTGGTGGAGTTGGGACTTTGTAGCACAAATGTTTTCATATGAAAAAATAATGGGCTATAGTTACTACAGTAAGCAGTGCTCAGCAGTAAGGCACTTGAGAGGACTTTAATGTCCCTTGGGTTTAGCAGTGTTTAGTAAATATGGCCTAATGTGTGTAGACGCTTTTGGATGATGACTGGGAAACACGGCAAAATAATGTTTGGTTTGGTTTGTGAGTACAATAGTTTACTCTGGTCAACATACTTTATAAGGAAAAAGCGACCCCATTTTTCTTAGAAATGTCGCTTGTGACATCAGAGGTTGAAGAGCCCGGTAAACAAGTGACATCACTCTGCGTAATGAGAAATTCTAAACCAACTACAGCAAAGCTCTTCTAATATAATTTTTAGATCATATGTATGCTTTCAAAACAGAAAGGAAAAAGCTTTCTTATAAGGAGGAAAATGATACTATAAGTATGTACAGCCCACCCCCTAATTACACACACACCCCTTCTGCACCATGGCTCGTTCATGATCATGATGTAACATCGCTAATTAAAAGCACACTGTAAATTATGCTTTATTAGATTATGACTTCTAAGAAAGGACAGCACTCGTGAATGAACAGTAACCATTCGGATTTCTACAATGATCATGTATAGGTTAAAATACATCCAATAATTCAATAAATATAGCAAAACAAAGGAATTAAATATTCTTGCAAACCAAATGCAGGATCTTACTCCATCGTATGTGCAACTTTCTGCACAAATAGAATGCTGAACTTGCAAGGAAAGAATGTCTTCCTTTCTCCTCCATAAAAAGAATTCTTATTGTTGATACTTTGTTCTAGTATGGGATGATTTATTCAGTATTTCCAATACAGAATACAATGTTATAATACAAACATTGTTGCGTTTACACCGTATCAATAAAAAGGCAAAGACACAATAGGATAACGCGTATGTGTTCATAGACACAATTGGATTATTCTGCATGTGCACATGATGTAGCAGTGTAAACCAGGGCGGCCAACTCCAGTCCTCACAGGTCACCAACGGGTCAGATTTTCAGGATATTTCTGCTTCAGCACATTGGGCTCAATCAATGGCTCAGTCAACGACTGAGCCACTGATCGAGCCACCTGTGCTGATGCAGGGATATCATGCAAACCTGACCTGTTAGTAGCCCTTGAGGACTGGAGTTGGCCGCCCCAGGGCTAAGTGCCGACACCATATAGAGAAGCAGAGAGGATAGTAATAGCTGGATTTTAGGTGCACTGGTTGTGGAACAAAAACAAGGAGAAGGAAAGTGCAGGAAAGAGGAGAGATGAGAGTGGCTGGAAGGCTACAGGTTTCTTAGAGGAGTTTCTTACACGGTTTCTTAGAGGAGTTTACAGGAAAAGCTTGAAAAAGGGAAGTATCTGAGATGGTTGTTCCCTAAACCATAGTCACTCTGAGGAGTCTACTTACTAATGTCTCCCTGCTGCAAAATCAGTGCAAAAAACAGCACCATATATATTCAAATAAAAACTTACATTGCTTTCAATGGGATTTGTTTTTCCTCTCCCTCCCTCCCCTGCCCTATTTCCACCCAGTCTCTCTCCCCTTCCTACTCCTCTCCCTCTCCCTTTTACTCGTCTCTCTCTCCCCTCTGCCCTTCCTCCTCTCCTCTTTTCCCCCCTCCTCTTCTCCTCCTCCCCCTCCTCTATTCTCTCCCCCCTTGTCTCCTCTCTCCCATCTCTCCTCTCTCCCCCTCTCCTCTCCCCCACTCTCCTCTCCTATCCTCTCCCCATTCCTATCCTCTCTCCCCTCCCCTCCCCATCCTCTTTTCCTTCACCCTCCCCTCTCTTCACCTCTCCCAGGCCCATAACTGCCCCTCCAAGCCTTTATCATCCTTCCTCCCCCCCCCCCAACCCCACCAGGACCATATCTTGTTCTCCCCCTCAGGGACCCCCAGTGCACCAGAAAGGGGACAGGGAGGTTAACGGGGGGATTACAGATGGGGAGAGGGAGCATGCTCCTTTAATTTCTCCTGGGCCCCAAGATATCTGTTGGCGGCCCTGCCTACACCTTTCATGTCATGAGCAAGCACAGAGCCTGCGTAGCACAAAAGCAAAGGGCAGACTTAGACAGCAAACAAGGCACTCTTCATAACGCAGAACACTTCAAGGCGCCTTCACTGTATATACAGGGACTGCAATGTTTGCTGACCCTTACAGTCCTGAAGTCAGAGTCACATGAGAAGCATTGCAATACATCCCAATGCAATCTGTTACAGAATTCCAGCAGCAAATGGGTTGACAAGATCACAGGTTCGATCATTGGAAGGCAAAACCTCACAGACACTGAGAGACAAGAAGAGAACTTGACGAGATTGGACGATTCCCCTGTACGGCATTTGAACTTATGGTTAACCCATATTAACCTCCTCACTTCCCTTCATTGCTTGCATATCTGGTAGCAATGTCAATTTTTAACTGTTGTCGTCTGTACCCTGTTTTTCTAAAGCGCGAGTACAGTATAGGGGTTTATAATAATAAAATGCTAATAATAATAATTTTTCTTGTTAGTTTATTTATTTCTAAAAATATTTTACCAGGAAGTAATACATTGAGAGTTACCTCTCGTTGTCAAGTATGTCCTGGGCATAGAGTTAAGACAAATAATACATGGTTACAAATACAGTTACATAAGTGAACAGGGTATACATTATATACAAGACATTGCATGCAGTTAAAGAAAATATATATTATAGGCGTATGTAACAGTGACAGTTAGTTAGTAACATGAGTGTACATTTCTTTTTTTTTTTACCCTGCTTCCACAAGTAGTAATCACTTACCGAAGCAATGCATCCGTGGTCAAGGAGAGAAAGGACAGCAGAATGAACTCGGCAACCTTCATTGTGCGTTTGCCCTTTTACTGCTTGTTTTAGACTTCGGCAGCTGAAGTGGAAACACAGAGAAGCCTCTTCCTTCTCCGCAGCGAACTTCCTCTTTAATGGGTCCCGCTGCTAACTTTTACATTTCAGCAGATCTTTGCAGAGATTACGTCAGTAAGTGGGCAGGCGGATGCCAATGTGCATGTGCCAAAGGATGGCCCCTTTTCGCTGTCAGTCAGTAGCCGTGGCTTTTGGGCGTCAGTTGGAGACCATGCGCCACAGGACTAATCATGAGATTAAGCTGCTGACTGACAGTTGTATTTAGCTGTGTAACAGAAAGGGAATTGGGTCAATGCTCATTAACCCTTGTTGGGACAGCAGTAGATGGAATTGAAAAAAAAAATGGATGTTTCAGGGCCATGTTTTTATTATATCAAATCTGTTTGCAAGAATTTTCTTCTGTTTAATGACATTTGGCATTCTCCTTGTCCGAGTTCCCATGGCGTGTGTTTTATTCCCAGCACCAGGGGTTGGCTGGCAAATGTTAGCCCGGTGGCAAGTCCAAACAACCGGACCAAGAATCGGGTGTCCCACATACCACAGACACACGTTACATGTACCCAACTCCGTACACAGACACACGCACACCAGATACACGCACACCAGATACACGCACAGCATGCCATATACTATACAATGAGAGTTCCATACACATACAAAAGTACAATAAACGCTATATATAATAATAATAATAATAATAGCATGTTCCTGTATAGCACGGCTAGTTTTATGCAGCACTTTACAGAGACATTTTGCAGGCACAGGTCCCTACCCCATGGAGCTAACAATCTATGTGGTTTTTTTTTGGTGCCTGAGGCACAGGGAGATAAAGTGACTTGCCCAAGGTCACAAGGAGCCGACTCCGGGAATTGAACCAGGCTCCCCTGCAACAATCTCAGTGTCAGACACACACACACACACACACACACACACACACACTTTTCAAGGCACCCTTGCCTAACATTTTGTCAAGTGTCCATGGCGGCCCAAAACGTCACACTGTTGTTTTCATTTTTGGATTTTGAATAAAATATCTTCTTTTTAATACTCCGGAGTGCTGTGGACAGCCCCAATTTTGTTGGTGTATATGTATATATATATATATATATATATATATATGCAAATACAACTGTATGCTCATCTGCATGTCTTAGGCAGGTCTGCAACCCCGCCTTTCCCCATTATCTATATATATATATATTCAAATAACGGGGGAAAAACGGGGGGACGGGTGGGGAAAGAAAACCTCGCATCTACTAGTACAGAATTTATGCCACCATAAGACAAAGAAAATATCTTATTGAATTTACATGAGTAAGGTTTGGCGGTGCTCACGGGTTGTGAATTATGTGAATGAAGGGAGAACAGAAAGGAACCCGTATGGGAGCACTCAGGTATGCAAAAGATTAATTAGTTTATTTATTTGACACAATGCAAAAAGGGATGAATAAACAGTACATGATAAAAACACTTAAAAAAGAGGCATGGACAACTGTCACGTGTGTTACCCTGAAACACTGATGAACAGCTCTAGGGAACGACACACATTGTCAACCCTAAACATAAATAGGATAGTGACTCAAACAACACTGGGGTGAGTCAAAGTAAATCACAGTGGGTTATTGGGTTCAAAGGCACCTATACAACGCTAAAGATGATGCACACTACACACCAAACAGTAGACTGATCAAAGTATAAATGACAGTCTCAAAGCATCACACATCTGCATGAGCATACAATAGTATAACCAATACCTACAGCGTAAATCATGTGTAGGAAAGGTAGTGAGATGGAATGAAATCCCTAGATGTGTAGTACAATTGAGTTAGTGAATAGCATATATAGGAAAATACCTAATGAACGCCTATTGTATAACCTTGTATTTATGTGTCAGTGTCCCTAATGAAAAAATGAATGAAAAAGTCACAGTCCAGAAAAATAATTTGCATGAGTGCTGGGTAGCATAGTTACGTGAGCCATGGGTCAGGGGTCCTGCCTAGCACCCCCACTCCGACGCGTTTCGTCCAGAGACTTTGACTAAGTGTTTTTATCATGTACTGTTTATTCATCCCTTTTTGCATTGTGTCAAATAAATAAACTAATTAATCTTTTGCATACCTGAGTGCTCCCATACGGGTTCCTTTCTGTTCTCCCTTCATTCATATATATATATATATATATATATATATATATATACAGTGGTCGACAAATCACCAAAAAATCTACTCGCCACACAAAAAAAACTACTCGCCACCTAGTACCAAACGTGTGCTGCTTGGGCCAATAGGAGCTCGCCACGATGTTAAATCCACTCGCCGGGGCGAGCAAATGTATAGGTTTGTCGAACACTGTATATATATATATATATGCCATCCATTCATGCATCATATACACACATACACAAACACAAGCATATGCACGCTCTGCAGTGCCATCTACTGGCCGGAATCTAAAGTGAGCCGCACACAGTTTTTCCTCTCTGTACCGGACACGGTTTTTAAATCTGACCGGCTCGGGGGTCAATTGCACCTAGGGTTGCCACCTTCTGTTGAATGATAAATCAGAGACATTTAAAAAAAAAAAATTTATTTAGATATTTCATTGTCTTAGTGAAATAGGTGAACAAAAGAAAAGTGCGCAACAACAATATATAAATAACGTGATGAATGTGATACAATTAAATAGGTGACCTTGTGTATAGTATGAATATTTATGGAGCGTCTGCAGCTGTGACACCAGGGATGGCTCTGGTCCCCCCTAAATGCACACAAAAAAACAAGAAACACAGCGCACAACGCTCATAGTGCATTAAATGATATCTTTAGTAACCAAAATAAGAAGGTAAGTATTGTGCGTACATAAAACAAAATTTAAACAAGCATTTCAGGGTTATTGTTACCCAAGCACCAACGGACGCCTGTGATGGTCTCGTGGCTCTCTCCTTCTCACTCCAACAACCTCGATGTAGGGCCTGGAAAATCTCCACTCCAAACGCTGGTGTTTTGGCCTCTCGCCTTAGGGAAAGGCTAGTGCAGCTTCAGCAGTCCAGAAAAAGACCTCCGCTTATATGCGTTGTGCCCGTCACTGCATAAATCTCGTGTATAACGGAGCAGCGGAGTACACGCGGTTTTGCGTCCTGGTCGAGAGCTTCTTCCGGGTCTGTGACGTCACAAGATCGCGAGACTTCGTCGCAAGTCTGCAGGACACCGGATCAGTTTTCTGGGAGTGCTGGGATGTAGAGGGTTCGCAAATGTCATCAATCCTACGCGTTTCGAAACCACAGAGGGTCTCTTCATCAGGGAAACTGATGAAGAGACCCTCTGTGGTTTCGAAACGCGTAGGATTGATGACATTTGCGAACCCTCTACATCCCAGCACTCCCAGAAAACTGATCCGGTGTCCTGCAGACTTGCGACGAAGTCTCGCGATCTTGTGACGTCACAGACCCGGAAGAAGCTCTCGACCAGGACGCAAAACCGCGTGTACTCCGCTGCTCCGTTATACACGAGATTTATGCAGTGACGGGCACAACGCATATAAGCGGAGGTCTTTTTCTGGACTGCTGAAGCTGCACTAGCCTTTCCCTAAGGCGAGAGGCCAAAACACCAGCGTTTGGAGTGGAGATTTTCCAGGCCCTACATCGAGGTTGTTGGAGTGAGAAGGAGAGAGCCACGAGACCATCACAGGCGTCCGTTGGTGCTTGGGTAACAATAACCCTGAAATGCTTGTTTAAATTTTGTTTTATGTACGCACAATACTTACCTTCTTATTTTGGTTATTAAAGATATCATTTAATGCACTATGAGCGTTGTGCGCTGTGTTTCTTGTTTTTTTGTGTGATTTCATTGTCTTACCTTCTCCGTCATCATCTGGCGGCATCCCCCCCACCCCCCACCCCTGCATGGTTGCATCAAAATGGCTCCGTGATGTCAAATGGTATCACGTTGCCATGACAATCAATGGGACGACATGACACCATGCGGCATCACGTTGTCATGGCAATGTGGCGCCATATGACGTCCTGTTGTCATGGCAACGTGATGCTGCATGACGCCGTAATTTCACATTGTCATGGCAACGCGACACCATGTGGTATCGCGGAGCCATTGTGATGGGACCATGTAGGGGGAGATGCCACGCAAGAAGTCAGCGAAGGCTTCCGGGTCGGACCGCTGGGACGCGCTTCTCCACGGCTGTCCTCCTGTGCCGCCCTGATTTGCTCCCACCGTCCAACTCCTCCGACTGCCATCCGGCGCCGCTCTGGCAGTCATCAGTCCCCTTCTCCTGTCACCACCCCGTAGTTTGCGCACCTTGGCCGGAGACTTGTAAACCCGTAGCCCGGAGCTTGGTTAGCGTAACCCCCTGAGGCAATCAGATGAAATATTTTGTGTAGAAGGGTGCGGGGCTTCCGTAAGCGCGGGGCCCGGTACGACTGTACTGATAGCACCGCCATCAAGCCGGCCCAATACCCAATAGGGGTCATGCATAATACCTTCTTTTTTTGTCTTGTCGATTTCTGTAGCTTTATTTATTTGCTCATTTAGTATTACATTTTGTATTAAAACCCGTCCAAAATTAATTTATTTTCTCTCTGTTATCTAGGCATAAATATTCCACAAATCTTTCTAACATATGGTCCAAATAGCTTTTCCACAATGTTTTATGAATTCAAGATTATTACAAGTGAGGCACTTTACCTCTATTTTATAAGCCCCTTCGACCGCTGGGTGATCTTTCAGATGTGTTAACTCCATTGACAAAAGAGGCCTAATATATTATGCTATATTGTAATATACTGTGTAATCTTTACAATTCAATCCCAAGGTAAAACTGTAATAGTCTGGGATGTATTACAATATGATGAAACGCACAGGTTACATTGTGATAACACATTGTTACATTGTTAGACGCAAAATGTGTTTCTTATTTGACACTTTTTCAAATCAAATATTATTGTGCAATATCTAGCTTTGTATTGTATTGTATGTCTTTATTTGTATAGCGCCATTAATGTACATAGCGCTTCACAGTAGTAATACATGGGGTAATCATATAAATAGCAAATAATATAAATAACAGATCATGGGAATAAGTTCTTCAGACATAAACGTAACATTTTGGAAGAGGAGACCCTGCTCTGAGGAGCTTACAATCTAATTGGTAGGTAGGAGGAACATACAGAGACAGTAGGAGGGCATTTTGGTAAGTGTTTCTGAACATACTTTTAGAAGTATGTTTATTAAAATAAAAGAAAACAAAGTGAGATTAGCAGTAAATGATACAGCCGCCAGGACACTGGTCGCTGTATTAAATTATTTTACTGCTCTATCTTTAAAAGAAAATCAATTAGGGAAAAATACATGCATATTTTGTCTGTGTTGTGACTTTCAGGTCAGTTCTATGCATTTTTGATAACATTACTTTTTCCGTCTTTAAATGACTTGTTCAGATCAGCCTTTGTTCTCCCTGCTCATTTGATCAGAAAACCAATTAGTAATTTTGTGCTGATATAATTTCAGCAAAAAGCTCAGGCAACGATCTGACTGTACATGCAATGTCAGGCTACTAATGCGTCTTGTTATATTGCAAAGTAGAGGAAATGTAAGACGGAGATTATGCAGGAAAGTTCAGAAGCCACTTTGGCCTAGAGTCATTAATGTGGGATAGCAAAAAAATAAAATGCTGTATTATATGGGGGAAGTGTGTTATTTTGTCGATCCTACTCAACTTTTACAGTGATATGAAAGTGTTAAAATTACCAGACAGTGATGTGCTGTGGCACAGGTCTGGGGGGAGAGATGGGAGGGGGGGGTGTATGAGACCTCTCCTCCTTGCCCCACCCACCCCTTCCCCTTTTAGGTTTCTCCCCTCTCCCCTCCCTCCCTCCCTCTCTCCCTCCCACCCTCTCTCCCTCCTCTTTCCTCTTTCTCTTTCTCTCCTTATCTCCATCTATCCCCTTTCTCATGGATTAAATGGGTTTGAATAAGGAAAAGTCGAACCCCTAAGTTAACTTAAGGGAGTGCACTTGTGTCTCAGCAACTTATATACACTGTAAAATCACGTATTATCTATAATCTGGGTTTCTGACTCTTTGTATTGTAAAGGAAAAACATGATGTTTGGCAATCCTATGTGAATTGATTTGATATATCATCGATGTCAATGTCTTGAAAAATACAAAAAAAAGTTCGAAATAAAAAAAAATTACCAGACAGACGATATTAAGGACAGAAAACTAGGAAAACATAAAGGCTCATGAAACGGTAATGAGTGCCGGCAATGTCATTTCTCCCCTAAAATACCGCAAAAAAATCACCTGGTTAGCAATGCATTATAGCCAAACAGTATAGAGCCACAAATTGTTCTTATTATCTCTGTTTGTCCTATGTATGATGGATAATTAAAGCATTCTGCACAAAATTAATTAATTTGTATCAACGAAAAAAATTAAGATTAATAAAATATATAATGAATTTTATGATACTTGGAACAGCAAAGACACTAACTGTGTATACCCATCAAAATGGTGAACTAATATACCAAATCAATGAGTAGATAAAGTGTATTTAAAGGGAGGTGCAAAGTAGGCTAATAAACACAAGTAAAAAAACATATTAAAAAACAAGTGTATTGAATAAATTGAATTTAACCTTCCCTTTGGGAGTAATGGAGAGTCTGCTGCTATATCAAAAAGGATGACAAGGCATCCAAATCTAAAGAGAAAGGAGACACAGCGCGAAGACCTCACATAGCGTAGTTAGTCAATATTTGTATTGTGTAAAAAAGGTAAGGGATGCACGTACAAAAACTATAGTAGTAATTTACTAATATTACTTTTGTACGTGCATCCCTTGCCTCTTTTACACAATACAAATATTGACTTACTACACTATGAGAATTCTTTGCGCTTTGTGTCCTTTCTCCATATGATACTTGGGACTGATATTTCCATGTTTGTAATTGAAATACAAAATAAGTAAGTAAACATTTCAGTCATATTTATTTAATGTGTTATCTAATTTTTTTCATTTTATGATATCTCAGTGTTCATGTTATTATGGATATTTAAAATAATCTAATGTGATATCCTATAAATCCGTATGATATCTGGCTTTAGCTACACAAATATTGACTCTTCTCCATAAATGCTACGTAACAATAGTTGTAGATGACAATGTGACTGTTAAGTGAGCAAAACATTTAAAAAAAGTGTTTTTATAAGGTGATGGACAAACAATACAGCAGTGTTTTCAACAGGGGTTCCAAGGAACACTTGGGTTCCCCAGATATCTTTAGTTGGTTCCTTGACTTTTTCAGGTCATTTGAAAATCGTACCAAATACAGAAGAATTTACAATGCATCTGATCCCAGACGCGCTATTAGAGAGGGTTGGGGTTCCTTACAATACATCTGATCTTGGACGTGTTATTAGAGAGGGTTGGGGTTCCTTACAATGCATCTGATCTCAGATGCGCTATTAGAGAGGGTTGGGGTTCCTTACAATGCATCTGATCTCAGACGCGCTATTAGAGAGGGTTGGGGTTCCTTACAATACATCTGATCTTGGACGTGTTATTAGAGAGGGTTGGAGTTTCCTTACAATGCATCTGATCTCAGATGCGCTATTAGAGAGGGTTGGGGTTTCCTTACAATGCATCTGATCTCAGACGCACTATTAGTGAGTGTTGGGGTTTCCTTACAATGCATCGGATCTCAGACGCGCTATTAGAGAGGGTTGGGGTTCTGTAGAATTTTACATAGAGAAATTCCTTAACCAAAAAAAGGCTGGGAACCACTGCACTACAGTATAATGTTATTACAAAGGCATATGAAGGTGTACTAAATAGTGCTTATCTTACCAGTTTCTTCTTCATCCTGGACTTGAACACGACGACCCGTGTTAGTAACACTACGTATTCCATCAATAATTCCGTCATGCATGACGGGCTGCAGCCTCTCCTAATAACCGGTGTAGTACAGATTGAGAGAGGGGATCTGCAACCGGTTCCTCTCCGGTGCTACGCACTTCAGACACTTTTGCTTTTCATTTGCTCATATGATTACTGTACGTTTATTGAAAACTAATTACATAAGCTGCTGATCAATTTGCTCCCCTGTGATCAATCAGCAAAATCCGGCTTCCCAGGGTTCACTAAATGGCCGCCTTTCAGTTTCAAATCAATCCTTCAGTCAGTGTAATTTAGCAGCTACAATGTGTCCTTATATCACTACGGTGACAGTATCTATTGTTACAGTTTGCAGCTCAAACCGCTGGGAACATTGGCAACAAATTATCACAAACAGGAAAGTGTTGCAAAGATCGTCCACTGCTGGGAGGTGGGCTAAAATAGCGGTGCGCAAAGTGAGGGGGTAAACAGATTTTGAAACATAGGGATTAAAACAAAATGGGGGTGGGGGGGTAGGGGAATGGGGGAGGGGGGTACCATCCATCTTTGCTTGTTAGTTCCAAGATCGTCATCAGATTCCAGTTTTCCTGGTTTTGACTTCCCTTAACCTCTCTACCTCCAAGCCTTCAGGGTCTTTTGGTGTTTTATTCTTTAACTCATATCCTTTATGCTGTTTCTTACGTAAGCCAACTAGGTCCCTAACCAACAGAGTTGCATTTAAAAATAAAAAATGTAGTATTATCTAATACTACAGATTTGATTTTTTTTTTAAACACGTGTAGGATATTGCATGGATTGCTCATTTAATATAAACATGACCCTTTGTGTCTATCAAGTATTTTGCTCAGTAAATGGATGTGTCATTAAAACAATTAGTTGTGTAAAATGTAAATGCATGAGCGCAAAATATTTTCAAGCAATGTAGTAAATCTCATTGTAATTCTCAAACAGTCCAGGGGGGAGCATATAAGGGAAACAAAGACAAACAAAATTTAAGTGCAGATGTTTAAAGTGTCTATATAGTTATAGCTTGGCCTTCGGCAGCTATTGCTAATTCTGGGCCTTTCCTCTGTCAGTCCTGTTAAAGCAGGCAGTGGAAAGGTTAATTCCTTCAGTTGGCCTGTTTTCCGTTTCAGCTCTGAGTATTGTAGCAATATTGAGGGGCGGGCCTAAGCAACCTATGAGCATGTTAATCCAAAGGGTGGATATGGGTTGGAACATCCCCTGATGTGTGGGAGCCAATCGGTATCCAGCTTTGAGTTGTAATGATTCAAAATTAGAGACACTCCCTGAGGATATTCAAATTGAGGCATGTTTCCTAAATTTAGTGTGTCAGTTAGAGAGATCTGAGTTCAGTCTGAGAGGAGATCTTGCAGTCAGAGGACTGAGAACCGGTCTCCCCCTCTTGCCCCACCTGGGCAAGGAGGGGGGGGGGGAATTTAAGCTGCCATGAGCAGAGAGGCAGAGATTACTCCATGCCTGTGATATCATGCTGTATGCTGTCTGCACACCTATGCTGAATAAAGACCAAGAGAAAAGAAGCTGCTGTGTGTGTCCCTGTTCCTGGTGTCTGGAGAATGGAGTGTCAGTGGGGGTCTCTCCTCTGGAGGCCCCAGGGGATCCCTACTGGCTGGAGGCGCTGTGCACAATGAGAGAACAAGGTAACCTATCCCACAGCACACCTCCTGTCCCTGTCCTGGGTTCTCCCAACAACACCGCGGAGCACTCAGCCCTCCTGTTTACCAGCAGGTCACAGCAACAAGACCACTCAGAGTGACCAGAAGGAGTGTACCCCCCAATCTCATGTCGGGTGGGGTACCGTAGAAGGGTTACATAGTTAAACACTGTTTGTATTCTTGGCTCCTATGCCCAGCCTACTCACAGGATACAGATGAAAATAAGGCACTTGCAAGTAGGGCTGCTACCCCGTGTGTTCAGTGGATAAGTGTTGGTCAGGACTCCCATCCAATGGCACAGTGAAAGATGTGGAGAGATAGAAGAGACTCACATGGCACAGGTCAATCACATATATGTAGTCTTTATGTATAAAATATAAAATGTGCACTCACAATTGTGCAGTAAAAACAAAGCATATATCACCCAATGGTGAATCCGTGGGTCACCGCACCGCAGTCTCTTTCACCACCTTCCTTCAGTGTGTTTGATCCCTCAGATTTCGAGATCTGTAAGGATCTGTAAGGTCTCTCTGTTCCGTTGCGTCCGTCGGAGCGTCTGACGTCACTCTTGTTGTGGAGGTGGTTAGGTACGGATCGCATCAAGGTCCAAAAATCACTCAACGCGTTTGTCCCAGTGATACTGAACACCCCAGGTAGCAGCCCTACTTGCAAGTGCCTTATTTTCATCTGTATCCTGTGAGTAGGCTGGGCATAAGAGCCAAGAATACAAACAGTGTTTAACTCTATAGACACTTTAAACATCTGCACTTAAATTTTGTTTGTCTTTGTTTCCCTTATATGCCCCCCCCGGACTGTTTGAGAATTACCCATACATCTTGAAACCCGCGAAGACAGGTCCCACCAGAGGGTTTGAGCTGGGATATTAGACTTTTATTTATCACGTGTATTACATTTGTATAGTAATTTATTTAACACATTTATTGTTTTTAATCACTTATAGCTGTTAGCGCCTTTTCATATCACCTTCACGTATCCACTGTAAATCTCATTGTACACAGACTTATTGTATATATAATAACCTAAAATGAAATTGAAAAAAGGTATATTTTAAAAAAAGATGTAATTTATTTTAATTAACTAGTGAACATTTAGGTTTGTAAATGGAAAATAACAATGGTACCAACAATAACAACACACTTCCAGTCTGTCTTTTCTGCCAGAAGGGCCACTAATATACAGTAGTGAGTGCTATGGGTTAAATCAATACAGCATATACATTCAGCATGCACCCAACCTGTTTCACAACGAGGATATTTTACTAGAAGAAAAGAAAAGTATGTACCGTATGAGGTGCCTGCTTTGTGTATTTTCAGGTGAAAATCATAGCTTGTATTTGAGAACATATTTCCGGAAAAAAATAATGTGTACACTGGAACCCTACATTAACCACAACATATTATATTAATACAGCAGCTTTTACTCAGATAGGAAAAAAGCCTTCCATTTCTCCTCTCTCAAAATTATACACGGGGTTTATAATAAGCTTTATTTTGTGTAAGTGGCAGAAGCATGTGATCTAGAAGTATGAGTAATAAACTGTTTATTATTCACACTTCCAGATCCCACGCTTTCTGCCACATAAAAAAAAATCTCTCAATTTAGTCAATACGTATAGGAGTCTATGGGATGGTTTATGAAACAATTATTAATAGAAACTTATTATTTTTCTATTTGGCACAGATGTGTTAGCCAAATACTGTAGGTGTACAGCACCTCAGACCGGCTGTTTTTTTAATGCAAGTAAAAGGGGAATAAATTATGGTACATGAATTTTGATAAACCCCTCTATTGACACGCTGCCCAATGCCAAGAGCAAAGCAGGTACACTACAAAGTAGATATTCTGCGAGAGCTGCTGGACCAGCTCCTATTAGGGTTTTTTGAGCTCCATTTTTTTCACACGCTTATTCACTTGATTTCACATGTATTCCCTTTGTATGCACATATGTTATTGTTGAATTTACATATCTGAATATAGTTTATTCGATAAGATGTTTTTCATTATTAACCTGTCACTTCATTGCTATACAGTATATCACTTGATTATTCACAATATTTTGACATTTTCAAGTAAGAGCGTCCTTTACATTATTCGTTTTACAGTACAAAGTAGTCTGATAGTTTGATGTTAAAGCTGCAGACCAAGCAATATCGAGCATGAGTTTTTTTTTTTTAAATAATTCCATTCTGTACTATGAACAAATATTTGTAGCATTAAAAAAAAAAAAAAAAACTACTGAATGACATTTTTAATGTATTATAATTTAACAAGAACCCAACTAAAGCACTCAATACCCTAATAGTGATGTGAGAATATTAAAATGAAATCTTTAACGCTATACTGATTAAAATAATGAGGTTTAAAATCCAACATATATATTAACCCAAAGTTGAGTGTATATGACACTCCGGGTTCTGAGAAGATGTGAACAGATGAGGAAATTAGATCAAATGTTCAATAAAGGGAGCTGATATACAGTATTCCCTAGGTATGAGTTCTTAGGTAGGAGCAGAGATGAGGAAGTGTTCTTCTCAAGGATGTCTTCTTTCTACCCCCTTTGTATCTAAAGCCCTCTCCCGCCTTAAACCTTTTTCATTGACTGCCCCTCACCTCTGGAATGCCCTTCCCCTCAGTACCCGACTAGCACCCTCTCTATCCACCTTTAAGACCCACCTTAAGACACACTTGCTTAAAGAAGCATATGAATAGCACTGTAGCTATTCTGAACACATGGCACATAAAGCTTGGCCCCCTGCAGACGCACTTACCAGAACTCCCTCCTACTGTCTCTGTACGTTCTCCCTACCTACCAATTAGACTGTAAGCTCCTCGGAGCAGGGACTCCTCTTCCTTAATGTCTAAAGCACTTATTCCCATGATCTGTTATTTATATTATCTGTTATTTATTGGATTACCACATGTATTACTGCTGTGAAGCGCTATGTACATTAATGGCGCTATATAAATAAAGACATACAATACAATACAAGTGATGTTAACCTGCCTATATGAAGCAAGTGTAGCCCAGACAACTAGGGGCTAGGTACATTAATTGCTATCCATAGGTGGAACAGCTTACAGATACCAGAAGACGGTGTGGCTGATTGAGTATGCCTATGCACATATTCATGAATGTGCTCAACCGTCAGGTACTGTGCTTCCACATAAGCTAGTAAAGTGCTGAGATAGTCAAGTACACCCCTAAGTATAGGTACAACCACTGAACATTGCCTATATAAAGCAAATGTAGCCCAGATAATTAAGGGCTGAATACATTAATTACTGTCAGTGGGTGGAGTGGCTATCTAATACCAGATGACGGTGTGGCTGTAAGTATGCCTATGCACATATTAATGAATGTGCTCAACCGTCAGGTATTATGTTGCCACATAAATTCAAACCAAGTCAGGTATGAAAACAAACACTATCCTCACCATTTGCCCACCGAGTGAACTGTAAAACTCAAGCCCAATATGAGAGGGTCTGCACGCGTTCGGTCTGGCAGCTGCTCGCTCTGCGAGGTAAGAGGCTGCCACGTCAATACTGACCGTGCGCGTGCACGTGACAGGTGCCGACGCGCGCGTTTTGCGTGAGAAACGCTTTCTCAATGCTCTCACTGAAGCGTGCAGACCCTCTCATATTGGGCTTGAGTTTTACAGTTCACTCGGTGGGCAAATGGTGAGGATAGTGTTTGTTTTCATACCTGACTTGGTTTGAATCTTCGCCGATCGATCACAGGAGAACGGATTGATCTGCAACTTAGCAAATGACTTATCATTGTGTAGATTGTATTGATGCACATATTAAATCGATTTTATTTTTTTTAAATGGCAGCTTGGACTGCTGCTTTAAGAGTCTCTTTTGGTCCTCTATCAATGTGGTGAGAACTGGGTAAAGATGCATTAACACACCTCTTACCATATTGAATAAGGGGGGTTAGAGTCAACCAAACAGCATAAGTGCCTGGTTACAAAATACTCTATAGATAACCACTCTATTTTGTTGATCATCTCACTGTTAACATGTGTTATCTATTAGCAGCTTCCCAACTGAATGCAATATGGGTGGGGATCCAAACAGCACAGGTACAGTGATAATGAGATTCTTGGTCCAATGTTTGTTTACCAAGGTTGTTTCAGGTGTAAAGTAGCAGTTAGGGACAGATGTACAGCAATAACTTGGACAGAGCAGTGATGGCCAAAGGCATGGGATTCAAACCAATGTACCATATTTACAAAGCTAAAGGTGTACAAAGGTGCAAAGGGTGAGAGTACTGGAATCAAATGTCCACTTGTTATTACCACAGGATAATGGTAAGTGGGGTTAATTAGAATACAGGTATTTGGCAACATTTCTCAGTTGTGGAGCCACTTACTTTGCATTCAAATTAATTATGGTCATTATTTACAGAAAATATACATTATTCCATTTGCATTAAAAGTTCAAGCAATAATACAAAATAACATAAAATATAGCCTCCAGTGTTGATCTAGTGAAACTTCTATCTGTTAATAGTATGGCAGACAGAAAATCAGGAAATGAGTTTTTAAATCCTCTACTTTGAAAGGCATACTATTTCAGAAAGCACCTTTTATATATATATAGCCTGGCCTTCGGCAGCTATGTATTCTTCTGGGCCTTTCCTCTGTCAGTCCTGTTAGAACAGGCAGTGGAAAGGTTAATTCCTCCAGTTGGTCTGTTTTGCATTTCAGCTCTGAGTATGTAGCAATATTCAGGGGCGGGCCTAAGCAACATTTGAATGTGTTAATCCAAAGGGTGTATATGGGTTGGAACACCCCCTGATGTGTGTGTGAGCCAATCGGTATCCAGCTTTGAGTTGTAATGATTCAAAGCTAGAGACACTCCCTGAGGATATTCAAATTGAGACATATTCCCAAATTCAGTTAGTGATCAGTGAGTCTAGAGAGAGAGCTGAGAGAGATAAGGCCTCGTTCAGGGTGCAGGTATCGGAGGGAGGGCGTGCTGCCGTGCGTGCTGCCGTGGGACACAAAGTATTCTAATTGAATACTGGTTGTCAGGGTAGCAGCTGCCCTGTCTCCGAAGCCAGGAGTTGACGCTGGCTACAGTTTCACTAAACGAAAAATTCGTTTTTTGTAGCTGCAGCAGCGTCACAGGAACCCTAAGCAGCCAATGAAATCATTCTCGAGAATGATTTCAAGACTGCAGCCTCGATCCCTAACCTCAGGTCTGTAGCCCCGCCCCCTCCCCGCCCCCTCCTTAACTCCTGAAAAAGTCTGCTGGGGATGAACACACATCGCCCAGCAGACTGCCACCCTCCCTCCCTCCCGAACGCCCTCCCTCCAACTCCTGCCTCTGGCACCCTGAACGAGACCTAAGAAGCTAAGAAGAGGTCTCCCCCATTTGCCCCCTGGGTAAGGAGGGGGGGAATTCAAGCTGCCATGAGCAGAGAGGCTGAGATTACACCATGCCTGTGATATCATGCTGTATGCTGTCTGCACATCTATGCTGAATAAAGACCAAGAGAAAAGAAGCTGCTGTGTGTGTCCCTGTTCCTGTGTATGGAGAATGGAGTGTCAGTGGGGGTCTCTCCTCTGAAGACCCCAGGGGATCCCTGCTGGCTGGAGGCGCTGTGCACCCTGAGAGAACAAGGTAACCTATCCCACACCACACCTCCTGTCCCTGTCCCTGTCCTGGGCTCTCCCCACAACACCACGGAGCACTCAGCCCTCCTGTTTACCAGCAGGTCACAGCACCCAGACCACTCAGAGTGACCAGAAGGCGTGTACCCCTCAATCTCATGTTGGGTGGGGTACCATAAGAGGGTTACATTTGGAGGCGCTGCTGAGATGAGGACTGCTCCCCAGGACAGGACAGGTTTTCCAACAGGACAGTTTTTTCAACGGGACAGGTTTTCAATGACAGAGGACCATGCAGCAGTTTCAAAGACTTTGTATGCAGCACAGAACAGTAGCCATAGACTCTGCCGTGAGGGAACCCCTCCTTGAAGCTCCCCCAGGGAGGGGGTTACCCTAATGAAGAAGACCTTGCTGTGGGACTATTCCTGGTGGCTATGCACCAGGGAGCATACGTCTTTACATGCCTTCAAGGGGACAGAGGTTGCTCTTAGATTGTATAGGGACCTCTGTGCACCCATCTACCTTACCAAGAAGAAAATAGGGGCCGGTTCCTGAGGCTTCACCAGGGAGCTGGCTGCCTATTAATGGCACTGCAGCAGGGGTGACTGACCTGAGGCATCCCCAGGGAAGTCTGGCCACCCTCCTGTACCAACAGCGGAGAGTGAGGAGGACAGGGAACTCTGGGGATTACGCCTATGACCCCTGTGCACCCCATCTGAGAAGAAAAGGGAGGCAGGTCCCTGAAGCTTCACCAGGGAGCTGGCGGCCCCTTAATGGCACTGCAGCAGGGGCGACTAACCTGAGGCGTCCCCAGGGAAGTGTGGCCACCCTGCTGTACCCACAATGAAGAGAGAGGTAAGGGGGCAGGGACTACATGGGAAATGTCTGTCGGTCCCTGTGCACCCTGCAGTAAGAGTTACTGCAGTCCCTATGCGAGGCGTTCCCTGATACTACCCCAGGGTGCGTGATACTCAAAGATTTCAGGGACAGAAATGTATTTGTGGCTCCTGAATGCAAACGGAGACCCCACTGTGCTGGACTATGTTCAATCTGGTGTTTCCTGCTCCTACAGGGATGTCATGTATTTTGTGCTCTCAAAATGGCAGCTCCAGCTCCTCTGGGGGCCGCATGGACTCTCTTTGTGCTCAAAATGGCACTTCCCGCCTTACCAGGGAAGCCATGTGCTGTGCTGCAAGGATTTCTGCATTTTTGCAAGCTTGTGCTGATCTTCAGCTTGCTAGAAAGTGCGGGAACTGTTCAAACCCCTCCCCCTTTGCTTGCTCTTGATTGGACTATCCTATCTACCAGGGGGAGGAGCTAAGTGTGTTCCACGGAGCTACAGGAAGTGAGGAGCCAGATGCACTTCCACTTCCAACTCTGGTGGTTGTGTCTGCCAGGCTGTCCTGCTTGCTCCACTATGAGAGAATGGGCCTGTGTGCTGAGAAGCCTGTCAGCAGCACAGAGGCTAATGACATCATTGAGGTCTCTACCATTACCTCCACCGTACCCGATGCTGCTGGGATCCGCCCTGCTGCTACAGATGGCGGTAAGATGCTTGTTCTGTCTACAGATCCCCGCTGGGATCAAGCCCAGAAAGCTGCGGAGCTGTATCTGCGGCATCAGCAGGAGAAGTGCTGGCCGGCACCACCCCTGATGACTGCATCGACTACCGTTGCTACTCCACCACTGGGAGCTAAGATGGCCACCGAGTCGCCCGGCCGGGTGAGCTCCAGAGAGATCCAGGCCGCTCCGGTGAGTACTACCCTTCCGGTTGATCCTTTCCTCCTGACATGCAGGGAGCGGAAGAAGTCCCGGGAGGCCCTTCAGGCCGAGGCTCTGGCTGAAGCCTGCTGCCATGAGAGCAGAGGGAGGGGCAAAATGAACTTGACCCAGGACTGTGCCATTGCTCCTCCCGGGGAGAGTTCCCTGAACATGCCCCCTAGAGACTTTGGTGCTGGCCCCTTGTCACCGGAGGCCCCAGTCCCTGGGTCATCTGCCCCTTCCACCCCGCATTCCCCATCCAACACCAGTCCCAAGGTGCGACCCTTGACCCCCAGACCCCCTTCCCCTGGAAGTCCCTTGGCTTCAATTGGATAATCTGATGTTATGCCTGATATGCAATTGAAAGGGTCTGTGTATTGGGGGGATTGTGATGATGAGGGGATGAGAGAGTGGGTGAAGGAAGCCATTCTGGCCCATCTGGCACTTACTGCGGTAGTAATAGAAATGGTTCTATGCAGTCCTGTATTGCAATGTATCTGTGTAATGCAGTGTATGCCGTTATGTTATGCTGGAATGTATAGGAGGTAATGCATTCCAGCTCATGTAAATTCACAGGTGTTGCACAGTATGGTAAGGGTTCTACCTACTGTAGTCCAAGCCGGGACGGTTGGAGTTTTACCAGAGGGAGTATATAGCCTGGCCTTTGGCAGCTATGTATTCTTCTGGGCCTTTCCTCTGTCAGTCCTGTTAGAACAGGCAGTGGAAAGGTTAATTCCTCCAGTTGGTCTGTTTTGCATTTCAGCTCTGAGTATGTAGCAATATTCAGGGGCAGACCTACTGTAAGCAACATTTGAATGTGTTAATCCAAAGGTTGGATATGGGTTGGAACACTCCCTGATGTGTGTGTGAGCCAATCGGTATCCAGCTTTGAGTTGTAATGATTCAAAGCTAGAGACACTCCCTGAGGATATTCAAATTGAGACATATTCCCAAATTCAGTCAGTGATCAGTGAGTCTAGAGAGAGAGCTGAGAGATAAGGAGCTAAGAAGAGGTCTCCCCCACTTGCCCCCTGGGTAAGGAGGGGGGAATTCAAGCTGCCATGAGCAGAGAGGCAGAGATTACACCATGCCTGTGATATCATGCTGTATGCTGTCTGCACACCTATCTTATACTATATTGGTGAAAGCACTGTATGCCTGTCTGGATGTCCGGTGTCAATAGGGGAAATCTCATTGGTCCCTTGGGCCGCCCGCCCCCGCATACCTCTCATTGGCCTGAGGCGGAGTGACGGGCCAAAGGGGACGGACACACACACACACACACGGTAGGAGGGGTGTACATTAGCAGCATGTATAACCCGGGGGGTGGGGCTCACATACCTGCCGGTCCCGGAGGCTCCGCCTCTTCCTCCCCGAACACCAGCCTCCAAGTCATTGTCACCCGCGCGCACCTCCTCCTCTCCCCGTGTCTCCCTGTTTCCTGCGCTTTCAGGCCCCCCCCCGGCGCCGCTACAGTTAGCAGGGGAGTGGAGCGAGCGCCCGGGACACAGCAGGGGAGCGGCCACAACACGCTGCCTCCCGCCTCAGATCCACGTGGGAGCGACCGGACGGGTGAGGGAGCGGCCGGACGGGTGAGTGAGCCGCCTTCACCTCCCCTCACCCCCCTTCACCTCCCCTCACCCACCCCTCACCCCCCTTCACCTCCCCTCATCCACCCCTCACCCCCCTTCACCTCTCCTCACTCCACTTCCCCTCCCTTCCACCTCCCCTCCACCCCCCCCCCCGGCGCCACTACAGTCAGCGGGGGAGCGGAGCGAGCGAGCACCCGGGACACAGCGGGGGAGCGGCCACAACACGCTGCCTCCCGCCTCAGATCCACGTGGGAGCTGCCGGACGGGTGAGGGAGCGGCCAGACGGGTGAGTGAGCAGCTGGACGGGTGAGGGAGTGGCCTTCACCTCCCCTCACCCACCCCTCACCCCCCTTCACCTCCCTTCCCCCCTTCACCTCCCCTCACTCCACTTCCCCTCCCTTCCACCTCCCCTCCACCCCCCCTCCACCTCCCCTTCACCTCCCCTCCACCCCCCCTTCACCTCCCCTCCACCCCCCCTTCACCTCCCCTCCACCCCCCCTTCAACTCCCCTCCACCCCCCCTTCACCTCCCCTCCACCCCCCTTCACCTCCCCTCCACCCCTCCCTTCACCTCCCCTCCACCCCCCCCTTCACCTCCCCTCCACCACCCTCCACCCCCCTTCACCTCCCCTCCACCCCCCCTTCACCTCCCCTCCACCCCCCCTTCACCTCCCCTCCACCCCCCCTTCACCTCCCCTCCACCCCTCCCCTTCACCTCACCTTCACCTCCCCTCCACCCCCACCTTCACCTCCCCTCCACCCCCACCTTCACCTTCCCTTCACTCCCCCCTTACAACCTCCCCCTACCTCCCCCCACCTTCACACCACCTCCCCCCCTTCCCACCACCCCCCCATTCCCACCTCCTCCCCCCAACTCCCCCCCACCTCCCCCCTCCTCCCCCCACCTCCCCCTTCCCACCACCTCCCCCCTCCTCCCCCTTCCCACCACCTCCCCCTTCCCACCACCTCCCACCACCTCCCCCCTCCTCCCCCTTCCCACCACCTCCCCCCACCTCCCCCTTTCCCCCACCTCCCCCCTTCCCCTCCTCCCCCCTTCCCCACCTCCCCCCTCCCCCTTCCCCCCTCCCACCCCCCCTTCACCTCCCCTCCACCCCCCTTCACCTCCCCTCCACCCCCCTTCACCTCCCCTCCACCCCTCCCTTCACCTCCCCTCCACCCCCCCTTCACCTCCCCTTCACCTCCCCTCCACCCCCCCTTAACCTCCCCTCCACCCCCCCTTCACCTCCCCTCCACCCCCCCTTCACCTCCCCTCCACCCCCCATTCACCTCCCCTCCACCCCTCCCCTTCACCTCACCTTCACCTCCCCTCCACCCCCACCTTCACCTCCCCTCCACCCCCACCTTCACCTTCCCTTCACTCCCCCCTTACAACCTCCCCCTACCTCCCCCCACCTTCACACCACCTCCCCCCCTTCCCACCTTCCCACCACCCCCCCCCCTTCCCACCACCTCCCCCTCCTCCCCCCTCCTCCCCACCACCTCCCCCCTCCTCCCCACCACCTCCCCCCTCCCCCCCACCTCCTCCCCCTTCCTCCCCCCACCTCCCCCTTCCCACCACCTCCCCCCTCCTCCCCCTTCCCACCACCTCCCCCTTCCCACCACCTCCCCCCACCTCCCCCCTTTCCCCCACCTCCCCCCTTCCCCTCCTCCCCCCTTCCCCACCTCCCCCCTCCAACTCCCCCCTTCCCCCCTCCCACCTCCCCCTGCTCCTCCCCCCTTCCCCTCCTCCCCCACCTCTCCCCATCCCCACCACCTCCCCCTTCCCCTCGCCACCCGTACTGAACACCCACCTGCCACCTCACACACGCTCACACCCTAGCAGGACACACGCCTCACATTTTCACATCACTTATGTCACCAAAATATACATTGTACTGTGGTGTGGTTACAATAAACCATTTTTATACATCGTATTACATTTTCTTCCATCTTTCTTTTCAACATTATTATCCAACCTTTACAACAAATAGTCACCTATTGTTCCACGATTTATAAATAATACTACCTATTACGGATTTACATCCCGGGCAACGCCGGGTATATCAGCTAGTGCTGAATAAAGATCCACAGAAAAGAAGCTGCTATGTGTGTCCCTGTTTCTGTGTATGGAGAATGGAGTGTCAGTGCCAGGGGATCCCTACTGGCTGGAGGCACTGTGCACCCTGAGAGAACAAGGTAACCTGTCCCACACCACCCCTCCTGTCCCTGTCCTGGGTTCTCCCCACAACACCGCGGAGCACTCAGCCCTCCTGTTTACCAGCAGGTCACAGCACCCAGACCACTCAGAGTGACCAGAAGGAGTGTACCCCTCAATCTCATGTTGGGTGGGGTACCATAAGAGGGTTACATATATATAGAAATTGTTATAAAAAAAACACACGAGGACCGCAAAAAGAAAGGCAGATTCAATTCCACATATAAAACACGTTATAAACAACATAGACAAGATAAAAAACTTACAATGTAATAGGGGTAAGACAAACAGCAATTCCACAGTCTTTTCCCACCTCTGGACAAGATGTTCCTGTGAACTCCCTCTGAAGCATACGCCTCGTGAAAGTGTAATAAGGCAGACGAGGGAGGCACTTAGAGTGAGTGTGTGAATGAGCAAGTGTGTGAGTGTGTGTGTGTCTCAAGACAATTGCATAAGAATAAAGTTGTAAGGTTTTTAATTTTTATGTAACAAAGGGAACTGAATCCAAATTAGCAAAGAGAACGGAGACTACTCTCCTAATCCAGTGCTCAAGAAAATCCAAGAAAATTATATTGCAATAATGATCTTCCCAATTATAACATGCTCATGACTTAATGTAACCAGGTATTGAATGGTCATTGATGCTCACAGTTTAGGGTATATCAATGGTGAATAGATATCTTAGGATGCAAAGAAACCCATATGATAAGGGAAAGCCTTGCCCATATATCTAACAGTCCATAACCCTTAGAGCTAGACCTCTAATAAGACAACAGTTGGAACCCCAAGGGGTACTCACAACCTGTGTTGAAAAAGTCCACGAAACGCGTCAGAGGTTCCCTTCAAGATTTCTGTTTTTACCTTTTTGATGTTGTGGCACGTTCAATAAACTTTTCTTCATCGTGATCCAGCTTCCGTCGCACTTCCTTCATTTTGGAACGCATCGCTTGACACGCAGTGCACCGCCACCATCCTTCCCACGCCGGGGGAATTCCTTTGAATCCAAATTAGGTTTTAATTCATTACAGATGTTGGGGTTGGCTTAGTATAGTTTTTCAAGGCCTTGCAGGAAATCAGATTCGGCAGTAGTTGAAAAAGTCTTTGTCCTTCAAAATGAGGCGAGAAGTGGGGTGGAGTTAATAATCCTTAACTAGCAGTTGAATCTCCATTTTCTTTCTCTTTCCCCTGAACTCTCTTCAAGGAAGCGCACTCACTACAAATAACATCTAAGCAGCATGTGAGTGAATAAGGAGTCCTTTGTTCTATGAATTACCAGCAGAAACACATGTATATTCAACTCTCGTTTTGTAAATAACTTTGTAAGAATAAATTGACTTTGTCTACTGGAAAACCATTTTCTGAAGTTTTGGAATCTTTCTGAACTAAAAATAATAATAAATATTATTATTTAATATATTGTGACACCTCCGTCACGTTGCAAGACCTTGTGTCCCAGATTAACGCAGGAAACTCTGTATTTCTTTATACAAGGTTTATTTACAGGGGTTACATAACACACTAATAGGCCCACTGTCCTTTTAAGATGAGTAGAGAAAAACGGAGCACTATCCGAAGTAAAAAAACAGATCCAGAGGGGGCTCACTCATAAAAAAGAACATACTTTATTGGACCATAAAAAAGACTTCTAAAGAGGCAGCAAAACACAATGCGTTTCACGTGTATAGTGCTTCATCATGGTGTTGGGTTGTAGTTAAAAATCAGCATATTTAAATGATTTGGCGCGCGCATCACATCAGGCACTGAAACACGCCCCCATTACATTACTCCGTAATTTATAACGAGTGCAGGTTCCCATTGGTTCACAAGGAATCAGAGCGAGCAAAGCTTTATTGTTAATAACAAAATGGGTAGTTGAAAGCTCTCTGGCGTCATGCGCACTTGCGTATATAGTAACAGGCCTCCTCCACACGGGTGCGTGACCATGGCCAGTTAATTCAAGGGACAAAAATTTATTAATACAAAGAAATAGACAAATTAACCAGAAAAATGCCTAGATCTGACAAAAATGGAAAGAAAGGTTTGAAAACAACAATCACATATTCATAAAAACAGGACAGTTAATAATATACCACAAGAATAATGCAAATGACATGTCAAGAATAAAAAAATTAAAAAGTAAAGAAAAAAAGAGAGAAAAAGAGAAAAGAAGAACAAAAAGTGAAAAGAATAATAAATAATTGATAAAAACATGTAAATAAAAATAAATACAAAATATGTAAACCCCATCAATGACATGTCAAAATGCCTCTGTAGAAAAGAGAGGTGTATGCAGTACAATCATATGAACAATTGCTGAGCTGATACAGAAAAATATAAACATTAATCGTATTTCAACAAGAATCTGATTTATAACAGCCCATAACAGCAATTGAATAGCAAAAGTACCATCAGTGAAAGTGAATTATATATGTATGTTGATAAATATAGATCTATGAATAAGCAATATTCACTATTAATAATAAATCACTAATTTTGAAATGACTCAAAGCAGAGAGTGTATTGGAGAAAATATTAGGATATTTCGAGGATATGACAACACATTTCTATTCCAGGTATAAGCATACTGGGATCAACAATATTATGGAGAGCACTCCATAACATAATAAAAGGAGTAGTAATATTAAACATAGTGCATCCCATCTGTGCTGCCCCAATACGTTTCATAAACCAGGACTAGCATGAAATGGAAGAGTAGTCATTTGGGAAAGGGGGGGGGGGCTGTGACTAAGAAATTATTGGAATATAATACATACTATAATATCCATAGACATATGTATTTACATTAATGTATAGCTTGATCCAACCTTTTATAGTGCGGTATAGGTGATAGACTAAATTTGAAGCTTAAAAAAGGAGGGGTGGATCAGTAGAGCGGGCCCAGAGGACTATAGAAAGTGACCCGGGTCCAGTCGTTATTCAAACCGAGCAGGACCTGAGTCTGCAATGTGAAAATCCAGTAGGCCTCTCTCTGATCCAACATTTTTGTACAATCACCACCTCTAATGAGAGGGGGAATACATTCTCTGCCACTGAATGTGAGGCTTTTGACAACTTCCTTTCTGCAGTTAGAAAACATTTTTGGCACAGGATGATTCAAATCCTTCTTTTTGACAAGTCTCACATGTCCCATGATTCTCAACTTTAAACATCTGGTGGTGCGGCCAACATATTGTTTGCCGCACCCACAGGTGAGTAGATAAACTACATAGGAAGTCATACAGTTAATGAATTGATGAATCCCATTCACTTTTCCAGTGACCATAGATTGGAAAGTTTTGGTAGGTTTCATTAGTTTACAAATTTTGTAGTGGGTGCAATTATATGAGCCCCTAGATGACCTGGTTGGTATAAACGTCTGAGAATTAAAAAGGCTGGGTGATAAAGAGTTTGGTATTGTCTTAGCTTTTCTAAACACTATTGTGGGACTGACCTGTAGATCCAGTCCTGTGACTGGTTCCAATCGTAGGACCTCCCAGTGTTTATTCACAAATGCTCTTTATTTGACTCTGCTGCTTACTGAACTGAGTAATAAATAAAGAATTTTGTTTCGAAAAAACTTTCTTTGGCTTTCTGATTAGGAGGGTATCCCTATCCATATTACTAACTTCCTCTAGAATATCATTCACATTTTTATACCCATATCCTCTTGCCATAAATCTATTGTAACTATCCTTAGATTGTATCTGGAAGTCCTCATCACTCGAGCAATTACGTTTTGCTCTCATAAACTGACCCTTAGGGATTGCTCGAATGAGATTCTTTGGGTGACAGCTATCTGCTCTCAAATAAGTGTTCCTCGAGTTATCTTTACGATAAATGTCTGTTTGAATCTTCAATGATAAATCTACATATAAGACAAGATCTAAATATCGTAATATAACATTAGTCCTATGCCCAACTTCTTAAGAAGAGAGTCTTGTTTCTGGGGAAAATAAATGGTAATGCACATCCGTGGAGAATCTACTTTATTAGCGGATTATATTCTAAATCGCTTATAGGGATTAACTTTCAAGTTTTGTTTGTATTCACCTCAAAATGTAGACATAAATGCATTAAAGTGAATAGGCCTACTTAACAATGCAGTGACTGCCACTTCAGGAAAATCCCTCTATGTCTGGACTTGTTTCTCCCGTCTATTAATAGAACAGGAATTATATCTAAACTGCACAGTTATGCACATTCCACCTGGAACAGTATGATAATTCTTCACTCCCTTTTCCAAATGTTGCTCTGGAATTGATTCTTTCTCGGTGTAACCCTGGTCCCCAGCAGCTCCTGGAGACCCCCCTTCCCTGGCGCAGCTCGATCGCGGGTACTGAACAACCCGACGGCTGCTTCCAAGGGTGGGGGCTGGAGCAGGGAGCAGCGCGGCTTCTCCTGCCTGCGGCCGGTTGCCGGGGACGCGATCGGGCCGTTGCTAAGGCCGCGATCGCGTCTCTAAGGTCCCGGCGGTCGCAGAGCAGGGCGCCGCCATTGTGCTTCAAGTCGCGCATGCGCAGTGATCGCGCGAGGGCAGGAGAGCCCCAGATAGGTCGCGCATGCGCAGATAGGGTGTAGGGAGCGAGTGCAGCTTCTGCCCCATATAGGTACCTACACTCCAGGTAGACCCCAACTCCCCACTAGTTGGGTGGGTAACTGTTGAGGAAGGTGATAGAGAGTTGGAGCTAGGGAGCTGTGAGGGAAGAAGGGTGCGGGGAGTGAGAGCAGCTCCTGCACCCCATAGGTACCCACACCCCAGGTAGGCCCCAACTCTCCACCAGGTTAGTGGGTAACTGATAAGGGACGGCCCTAGATAGGAAGGTCGCCCTTAGTGTGTGTAAGGTGCAGGTTTGGCAGTGCCACAGCGGAGAGGGCTGTGGGCACTGGCAAATAGGCACAGTGTGCTAGTAGTGGATTGCTACGGGATCCAGGTGGCTGTGTGTGATTGCAGCTGTCTGTGTGAGTGTTGGCTGCAGGTGCGTTAGGCTGTTAGGATTAGCCAGATACAGATAGGACTGGGTAGCTAGGGGAAGGGGGGGCAGGTTATGGTTCCACAGGCCCTAGGAGTTCTCCCCAAGCCACCCCAGGTTGCGGTTCATCAGGGACAGGCCCTAGGTTAGGGTTGCGGTCACTCTAGGAGTAGTTAGTGATAGGAAGGGATAGCGGCGGTTGCTGTTCCCATGCGGTTGGTGTTGCCGTGATCCGGTTGCAGTTCCCGTGGAGCGGTGGGACCCTCGTTGGGGTCTACCGGCAGAAGTACCTGGAAAGGATCAGACGGACGTCTGACCCTTTTAGAAGAAAGTTGCGGTCCCGAGCATCGGAGTGCTCGGAAGGTATCTCAAGTATTCTAAGTGCACCAACTGGGCCCTAGCTTAATTTAGTGACTGCGCAGTCACCCAGTGACTATCTCTGTAGGAGTACGGGACATTGGGTGGGGTTCTTGGGACACTGGGTGGGATCACCTGGTGTCGGGGAATCGTCCTGCGAGACGTCACCACGGGTAGTGTCTCCTCGTGAGAGGGACACAGGTTATGATGTTATGTAATGGATTATGATATTCTCTATGTTCGTAGTAAAGCCCTTAGTTATATATAATCACTGTGTGTGTAGTTTCTTATTGGGTTCCTATGTAGGGTCATTCTACACTTCCCTAGAATCCTACATAGGTGGAGGCGCTGTGAAAGAAGATCCGTTCCAGAGGATTCACCCCAGGCTCTCATTAGCGGAGGCTCAGACCTCCTGTGAGCCTGCAGGTATACGCACCACACCGGTAACAACACATGTTCTACTCACCCACACTACATATGAGATTGGGTGGGGTGGAATACCCGTTACATTTGGAGGCGCTGCTGAGATACACCTGGGGTGCCCTGTCCATTTTTTCTAAATTGTCCCGTTCCTATTTTTGTCGCTATGTTTGTAAAGTCCGGAGACGAGGTCCTTGCCTGGGCGTTGAGGCAGTATATGGAGCCTGGCCAGGTAGTGGCGGTAGGAGGCATACCCGCTAGTATACCCGCAATGAAGGTCCGGGAGGGTATGTGTAAAATTCCTGGGTGGCCGTGGGCATGTGTCTTAGAGGAGGAACAAGATCCCACGTCCACATGGAAAACCATTTTGTTTGTTGTAACTCACACTGAGGATATATGCCTGGCAGAGGCACCGTCCGCACTGTTCATGCCCGGGGGCCCCTCAGAAGGGTACCCCCTAGTCTATGCCGACCCAGCAAAATGGCGTCTCCCGCCAAATCAGGAGAGCGCACGTGCTGCTGACTGCAAGCCTGCACAGAAAGATGTCGCAACATTCTGTCCGGGTTTGGCGCGAAAGTCAGAGCCCCTCCCCTGTGCTGTGAGTGACTCAGTGCAGAACGAAAAACAATTCCTTGTAAAAAGTGCCCTTCCTTTAGATTCCACCAGGGGGAGCAAACACGGTTATCTTCAACCATACGTGGACGCTGTAATAGACACTCTGATCTCTAAGGATGAGGATGAGATAGACTCTCTGTTCTATGATGAGGATGAGATAGACTGTCAGGGGATACACCCTAATGTGTATGTGCCCTGGCGAGCGCCAGGAATAGATCTCCTTATGCTACTGTGCCCCTGCTTGCAAGAAGCCTATGAGGAGGGAGCCGTCATGTCCCAAGTGCCACTAGACTTCAGGATCACCGAGGTAGATGGGGAGCCGTGTACACAGTGCTTTAGCCCCACCTGTGACTGTTCTAGGGGAGCACTGGCGTGGGAACCTAAATGTGATTGTTGCGGTGCAATTTTCTTGATGCCTATTGTACCCCAGCCTACAGAGCCAGCTAAGGAGCTAAGTGAACCCTTGGCAGAGAAGAGTGCGGCTGCAGTGGAGGTACCGGAGCACGCCAGCTTCGTACCCACACCCAATGGCTGCATTTCAGGAGAATCTGGTGACTACCTTGCGGAGGATACCGTCATGATATCTTCCGGGGAAAAGGTGGAAGTCCCATCGGTGGCGATGCGCCTACCGGCGAACCACCCCAGCGGTAATGCAGAGGATACAGAGTCTGCTGTGGTTCCGTGTACCCTGGAAGAGGTGTCTTCCGATGTTGCGGACCCTGCTGTGGGCCCGTGTGCCCTACAATGGTCAGTCCGACCTACTACAGAGGTACCATCGGTCCTAGAATGGGGACCAGTACCTAACACCGACAAGGGTGAGTCGACTGCCCCAGGGGTGTCGGGGGTGAGCCTCCAGGTGACCGCGGAGCACGATGGCTCCTTAAGTCTGGTCGCCCGGGTGAAGGGTTCCCCTCTGCATCGCGTCCTGGCGGAGGTGTCCTCACTAGAAGGTAGCTGTCCAGAGGAGAGAGTGGACCAGTGTCTACCGCCGATCCTTCCGGAAGAAGGGAAGCCCATCGTCAGCCAGCCGAGTGGTAAGGGACCCCCTTGTTCCTCACAGACTCCGATGGAGGTGGCCGTGAAGAAGGCCAAAGCTATGGTTCCTGAGCGGAGTGTGAGCCCGTGTGCTCCGACACAAGTGGTCCCAGGACTGGGATCCAACGCGCCCGAGTTTTCAGCGCGTAAGTGGACTGCCCCAGAAGTGCCAGGGGCAGGTCCCGATACCACCAAGGTGGGAACTGACAGCGTCCCCGAGGACCTGTTGGCCCCCGTGATTCACCGCAGGGGTAAGGTGTCTACTTTTTCCCCCCTGCCAGGTGAAACCGAGACATTTCCCAGTGCTCGCTTCTCAGTGGAAGCCTCACAAGTCCGTAGGGACAAGGACTGTGTAAAGGACGATCCAGGGAAACTGGCCTCCTTTACGCCCAAAAAGGAGCGTGCCATTCGCCAGGTCGTGGACCGCGGGAAAGGTCCTGGCCTCCTGGTCTACCGCATCCCTGCCGCGGATGACCGGGTAAAGGCCCAATTAAGAGACACTGTGCTACTCCTTCCACCAGGGGGAGGAAGTAGCGAAGAGCCAGTAGCTGTCGCCTTAGAGTGTGCTCTCCAGGAAAATTTTCTGGGGGAGGCTCACGGACGCAAAAGTGAGGTACCCCCATCTGATCTGGTAGGGGCACCCCACACATGGTCTCAGCCAGTCTCGGGTATTATTGAGTGTGATGTACCATGTAATCTGAGATGTAAGTTCGACTTGTGTTGTATATTCTGTGTACTGCATTTTCGTTATATAATGTTTGTGCCTGATTATACTTGCTATCCAAGCGAGGACGTTGGAGTTCCACCAGGGGGAGAGTGTAACCCTGGTCCCCAGCAGCTCCTGGAGACCCCCCTTCCCTGGCGCAGCTCGATCGCGGGTACTGAACAACCCGACGGCTGCTTCCAAGGGTGGGGGCTGGAGCAGGGAGCAGCGCGGCTTCTCCTGCATGCGGCCGGTTGCCGGGGACGCGATCGGGCCGTTGCTAAGGCCGCGATCGCGTCTCTAAGGTCCCGGCGGTCGCAGAGCAGGGCGCCGCCATTGCGCTTCAAGTCGCGCATGCGCAGTGATCGCGCGAGGGCAGGAGAGCCCCAAATAGGTCGCGCATGCGCAGATAGGGTGTAGGGAGCGAGTGCAGCTTCTGCCCCATATAGGTACCTACACTCCAGGTAGACCCCAACTCCCCACTAGTTGGGTGGGTAACTGTTGAGGAAGGTGATAGAGAGTTGGAGCTAGGGAGCTGTGAGGGAAGAAGGGTGCGGGGAGTGAGAGCAGCTCCTGCACCCCATAGGTACCCACACCCCAGGTAGGCCCCAACTCCCCACCAGGTTAGTGGGTAACTGATAAGGGACGGCCCTAGATAGGAAAGTCGCCCTTAGTGTGTGTAAGGTGCAGGTTTGGCAGTGCCACAGCGGAGAGGGCTGTGGGCACTGGCAAATAGGCACAGTGTGCTAGTAGTGGATTGCTACGGGATCCAGGTGGCTGTGTGTGATTGCAGCTGTCTGTGTGAGTGTTGGCTGCAGGTGCGTTAGGCTGTTAGGATTAGCCAGATACAGATAGGACTGGGTAGCTAGGGGAAGGGGGGGCAGGTTATGGTTCCACAGGCCCTAGGAGTTCTCCCCAAGCCACCCCAGGTTGCGGTTCATCAGGGACAGGCCCTAGGTTAGGGTTGCGGTCACTCTAGGAGTAGTTAGTGATAGGAAGGGATAGCGGCGGTTGCTGTTCCCATGCGGTTGGTGTTGCCGTGATCCGGTTGCAGTTCCCGTGGAGCGGTGGGACCCTCGTTGGGGTCTACCGGCAGAAGTACCTGGAAAGGATCAGACGGACGTCTGACCCTTTTAGAAGAAAGTTGCGGTCCCGAGCATCGGAGTGCTCGGAAGGTATCTCAAGTATTCTAAGTGCACCAACTGGGCCCTAGCTTAATTTAGTGACTGCGCAGTCACCCAGTGACTATCTCTGTAGGAGTACGGGACATTGGGTGGGGTTCTTGGGACACTGGGTGGGATCACCTGGTGTCGGGGAATCGTCCTGCGAGACGTCACCACGGGTAGTGTCTCCTCGTGAGAGGGACACAGGTTATGATGTTATGTAATGGATTATGATATTCTCTATGTTCGTAGTAAAGCCCTTAGTTATATATAATCACTGTGTGTGTAGTTTCTTATTGGGTTCCTATGTAGGGTCATTCTACACTTCCCTAGAATCCTACATAGGTGGAGGCGCTGTGAAAGAAGATCCGTTCCAGAGGATTCACCCCAGGCTCTCATTAGCGGAGGCTCAGACCTCCTGTGAGCCTGCAGGTATACGCACCACACCGGTAACAACACATGTTCTACTCACCCACACTACATACACTGGCGACACACTTTATTCGAGCACGGCTAGTCCCGCGAATTCGGGTATACTCGGGTGTATTCAGGTTTCTGATATTTTTCAGCCAGAGTGCATTGCGTTATTTTCCGGCAGGAATTTAAGCTTTTTATTCCGGCTGGTTACAATACTGCAATGCCGTCAAAATACACATGGTGGCGCTTGCGAGCTATTCTCTGTGAAGCCGTCCCCTATAATGAATTGTAATGCAGTATACAGTATATATATATATACAGTACTGTATAACAACAACCCCTGTAAGCCCTAACATACAGTACTGTACAGTACTGTACTGTACTGTATATGCACATACATAAATGATACTACTGTATGGGCGGCGGGGGCGAGATGTGTTTGCAGCAGAGAGAGATCCGCTGCTCTCTCTCTGCGCAAACATCCACACATTAAAAATTATTTGAAATACATTTTTATTGATAGTGTAGATGTGCAGGGGGTCTCCGGAGCTGAACCGCGTTGGTTTTAGGTCTGGGGACCCCGTGCCCCCCGAGATACAGGCCCCTTTAGGGGGTGCCGGTATCCAGCTCTGCGTTAAAAGCCCCGATCACGTGACCGCGGCCTGTAAACCAAGCAGAGCAGAGGGATACCGGCACCCCCTAAAGGGGCCTGTATCTCGGGGGGCACGGGGTCCCCAGACCTGAAACCTGTGCGCTTCTGCTCTGGAGACCCTCTGCACATGTACAGTATCAATAAAACACATACAATATACAGTATAAATAAACACTCGTTCTTTACCTTAGCGTCTATGCGCTATGGTAAAGAAGCATTATTTTAATAATATTGTAAAGTGAGCAGGGGGTTCCCTGAGCCAGAAATTAATGATTAATGCTCAGGGAACCCCCCCCCCCTGCTCCTGATCAATATTATTAAAAATACGGAAAATGCTGCGTCATTACTATAGCGGATAGCCGCTAAGGCAATGAAGGGGTTAACCCACCGTGCCCGCTTTATTGTGTGTAGTGGGGATGGGTGAGGGGGGTATTTGGCCCTTGGTGTGAGTTTAGGACTTGCGGGAGGGGGGGGGGGGTTGCGGGTGCACTTAACCCCTTCACGATCGTAGCAGTTAATACCGCTACGGTCATGAAGGGGTTAAGCCCTCCCGCTACCCCACCCCCCCCCCCGCAAGCCCTCCCCAACCATCGTTGGGGCGAATACCCCATTCACCCACCCCCGCTAAACACAATAAAAAATAATCACACACAGCATCCCCGCAATAAATAAATAAATAAATAAATACAAATAAATACATTTGAAATACATTTTTATTGATAGTGTAGATGTGCAGGGGGTCTCTGGAGCTGAACCGCGTTGGTTTTAGGTCTGGGGACCCCGTGCCCCCCGAGATACAGGCCCCTTTAGGGGGTGCCGGTATCCAGCTCTGCGTTAAAAGCCCCGATCACGTGACCGCGGCCTGTAAACCAAGCAGAGCAGAGGGATACCGGCACCCCCTAAAGGGGCCTGTATCTCGGGGGGCACGGGGTCCCCAGACCTGAAACCTGTGCGCTTCTGCTCTGGAGACCCTCTGCACATGTACACTATCAATAAAAATGTATTTCAAATGTATTTATTGTCATTTATTTATTTATTTACTGTATTTATATTTATTTATTCATTGTGCTGCTGCTGCAAGTCGTAAACTCACACCAAGGGCCAAACACCCCCCTCACCCCCAATAAAAAAAATTCACGCACAGCAGCCCCACAATTAATAAATAAATCTAAATAAATAAATAAAATCTATGTAAAACCCCCTCCCCTATTCTCGCTTTTAAAACGCCCTGCCTTCTCTCTAATCTATGTAAAAAACCCTCCCCCTATCCCCCTATTGTGTGTGTGCGTTAAGCTTCCCTGCAAGCTATGTAAAAAAACCTCCCCCTATTGTGTGTGTGTTTAAATCTGCCTGGCCTGTGTTTCTGAGTGCTGAGTGCTCTGCGTTTAAAGGTCCCGATCACGTGATCGCGGCCTGTAAACCAAGCAGAGCAGAGGGATACCGGCACCCCCTAAAGGGGCCTGTATCTCGGGGGGCACGGGGTCCCCAGACCTGAAACCTGTGCGCTTCAGCTCCGGAGACCCCCTGCACATGTACACTATCAATAAAAATGTATTTCAAATGTATTTATTGTCATTTATTTATTTATTTATTTATATTTATTTATTCATTGTGCTGCTGCTGCAAGTCGTAAACTCACACCAAGGGCCAAACACCCCCCTCACCCCCAATAAAAAAAATTCACGCACAGCAGCCCCACAATTAATAAATAAATCTAAATAAATAAATAAAATCTATGTAAAACCCCCTCCCCTATTCTCGCTTTTAAAACGCCCTGCCTTCTCTCTAATCTATGTAAAAAACCCTCCCCCTATCCCCCTATTGTGTGTGTGCGTTAAGCTTCCCTGCATGCTATGTAAAAAAACCTCCCCCTATTGTGTGTGTGTTTAAATCTGCCTGGCCTGTGTTTCTGAGTGCTGAGTGCTCTGCGTTTAAAGGTCCCGATCACGTGATCGCGGCCTGTAAACCAAGCAGAGCAGAGGGATACCGGCACCCCCTAAAGGGGCCTGTATCTCGGGGGGCACGGGGTCCCCAGACCTGAAACCTGTGCGCTTCAGCTCCGGAGACCCCCTGCACATGTACACTATCAATAAAAATGTATTTCAAATGTATTTATTGTCATTTATTTATTTATTTATTTATTTATATTTATTTATTCATTGTGCTGCTGCTGCAAGTCGTAAACTCACACCAAGGGCCAAACACCCCCCTCACCCCCAATAAAAAAAATTCACGCACAGCAGCCCCACAATTAATAAATAAATCTAAATAAATAAATAAAGACATGAAGAGAAATAAATATATACTGTACAGTATATACTTTGTATATATATATACACTGTATATATATATATATATATATATATATATATATACAGTATACATATACACTGTGTATATATATATATATATATATATCATACAGCTATATATATATATATATATATATATATATATATATATATATATATATATATATATACATACTGTATGTGAGTGAAAAGAGAAAAAAGTAACCCGTATGGGAGCACTCAGGTATGCAATTGATATATTTGTTTATTTATTTGACACAGTGCAAAAAGGGATGAATAAACAGTACAGTACATGATTTAAAAACACTTAAAAAAGAGGCATGGACCCTTAAACACTAATGAACAGCACTAGGGAACGACACACACTGTCAACCCTAAACATGAAAAGGATAGTGACTCAAAAAACACTAGGGAGAATCAAAGTGAATCACAATAGGTTACTGGGTTTAAAGGCACCTACAGTATACAACGCTAAGGATAATGCACACCCACACCAAAAGGTAGACTTGTCAAAGTATAAATGACAGTCTCAAAGCATCACACATCTGCATTAGCATACAGTAATATAACCAATGCCTAAAGCACAAATCATGTGTAGGAAAGGTGGTAAGGTGGAATGAAATCCCTAGATGTGTAGAGCAATGAAGTTAATGAATAGCATACAGTATACAGTAAAACATAACATTACAATCCACACAGTACATTGCATTTACAGTACATTGTATACTGTAAATGATGCATAGCATTAAATCTATGCACCATATACAGTACTGTACATTCTGCAAATGAATGTTAACAATATAATTGCAAGCTACTCTACCAGTAAATACTGTACAAACACTTCCAAACAAGTCAACTTAACTACAGTATTTTAACCAAGCAAGTAAACCAAAATCAATATATACTGTAAGTAACAACCAGAAAAGACAATTTAAAAACAAACTAACCCTTACAATACCAAGGATTACATCTATCTAATTGTAAAAAACCTTATACATTATACACAGCAGCATTGTTTAAAAACCCCTTCCCCCCTAATGTTTGTGTTAAGCAGATTACACTGAAGGGAGAGAGATATAAAGGCCTAAAGCCCCTTCCCCCCTAATGTTTCTGTTAAGCAGATTACACTGAAGGGAGAGAGATATAAAGGCCTAAAGCCTTACCTGCATTGGTAAACCCTCCCTGCATTGGTAAACCCTCCCTGCATTGATGTCGTGTAGTGTACAGTATGTAAATGTGGGGAGGAGGGGGGCCCAATGTGCATAATGTACTGTGAGGTCTAACCACCCTCACCCCCTACCCACATACTGTACCGTTACCCCCCCCCCCATCCTGGCCATGGCCCCTCACGCACAGCAGCTCCACAATTAATAAATAAATATAAATAAATACATGAAGAGAAATAAATATATACTTTATATATAAATGTGAGTTTATAAATAAAATAAAGAATATTATTTCTAGGGGCCCTAGAACAGAAGTTCCCACGCCAATTTCGCGCTCATTGCTCTTTTTTTGCTCTTTTTTTACAATGTTGCTGGTCTTGCGGCTTTGCAGTATGCAAGCAAAAAGCGCAGTGTATGAAGTCTGGGTGAGCGCTTTCCACATTTGATGCCTACGGCACCTTCCCATTTCTACACACTTCAATACCTGCACAGTTGGTAGCGCTTTCCATCCCAGCTACCATTCTGGATATTCACCTCTCACAGGCCATTCTTGCCCGAGTCTGTCCTATCAGACAGGGGCATTAACCTGTATCCACACCACCTGGACAATTTCTCTCTGTCAGAGACTTGTGCTATTTATTTTATATATTTTTGTGTAATTATTCATGCAAATTTATGCTCATTTCATATGTGGTTTTCAACATAAAGTGGCTGCTGGGCCTGATCCTAACTCATACAGTATACAGTAGCGCTTCCCTGTTTGTTTGTTTATTGCAAGCAAAAAGCAGTTTGTAGTACTGAGTGTGAGATAAATTACTGTATTTATCAGTGTTGATCAAAGAGAGTTGATCAGAAGGATTCCCCTTATATACAGTACGTAGAATTAATAAAATTGTATTATTTTCCGATATCCGCAGTGATTCTGGTCAACCTGACAGATTTTTAGTAATACAGTATACTGTACTGCAAGACCATGTGTTGTCTACCTTTTACTACAGTATACTGTACTGTATGAATGACAATAGAGTGCTGTATACTTTATAAGGGGAATCCTTCTGATCAACTCTCTTTGATCAATACTGATAAATACAGTATCATATTTATACCCCTTTAGCACCTGTCGTTCCATCCTATGCACCCATTTACTGTACAATGGTGATTGCGGTCGTATTCACGTACTTTATGTGAGATAAATTAACCAGTTCTTTTATTGCTGAAGTCGCCACAAAATACTTTTATTTACAAATACAGTACAATACAATGGTGAAACTTTTCAAGTTAACAGCAATTCAAAACATCAACACACAATAATACATACTTTACAGTACTGTACAGTATACTGTACTAGTATATTTGGGCCTTGTCTTTGGGGGTTTATTCATGCAATTATTAGGGTGACCTGGCGTTGGAAATACTGACACAGTACAATCCTACAGCTACACCACCCACCCCCTCCCTTAGAGTTTTTAATCCCTCCCTGGCCAAGCATCAATCGTCTGGCTAATCCAATCCAAGCCATTGTTTTGTTAATCTGGCCCTGGGCTGTTCAGAACAGCCACTGCTTCTAAATTACTGAAAATATACAGGATAAATATACAGTGATGTGAAATAATCCTTTCTGTGTGTCTGAGAGTGTTGAAAGTCACCAGGTCCTCATCTAGTAGAGTACATTCTCGAATACCTTTAGAATAAAAATACAGTATATATAAATATACAGTATAAATATTGCACAGTATACTGTAATGTTAAATAACCCATCCTGTTCTTTTTCCCTTCATACTGTAACAGTATCCTCATTGTGTCTGCGGTACAGTAGTTCATTGAGAGAGGAGAGGTTTTGTGTACATCATTACTGCTGTTTATATACTGTACATTTGACTGCACAAGCAGATTTGACGAACACAAGGCCCCCCCTCCCCTCTGGTGCACCCTTTTTCCTGGAACGACAAGAAAACAAAAACTTTGTTCAGTTACTGTACTGTACTGTATGTGCGTACTGTATTATGGTAGACCTACTGTACAGTAGGTGGCTGGTGCAGCTTTCTCTGGAAAGAAAAAATGGAGCAGTTAGTAGGCAGTTACTGTAGTATGTCAAACTAGTCTACTGTACTGTATACTGGAACTACTGTAAACTCTGACTATTGGGAAAGCTAAAATCTGTGCCATACTTACCTGTATCATAGTGTACCTACTGTACAATACTACAGCACTGTACTACTTTCCTGATGCTTGTCCATTGCGCGCGATGACAATGGGCAACACAGTGGCAATATGGTCTATATATTTATTGCATCGTTCAACGGTGAGTACATCGTTCCAAAAACTCATTATGGCTGTACTGCACCGACACACTTTATTCAAGCAAATACCCAGTATGTACCTGGCAGATACCTGGAATGCGCCGCTCCTCACCTCTGACAAGCCCCGTTGCGTTTGCCTTCCCAGCCTGGGTTCATGCCTGGCTGACGGGCGGCTGATCTGTTAAATGTTAATGATTAGGATTTAATAGGCTGCAATGCTTCGCGTGTCTACCAGATGGCATAAATTCATGAATTGTAATGCAGTATATATATATATACTGTGCAATATTGCAGCTAGCGGGAATAAAATGCTTCAATCCCTGCTTGGAAAATACCTCAATGCACTCGGGCAGAAAACAGTCACAAACCTCAATACACCCGGGTATACCCGAATTCGTGGGACTAGCCGAGCTCGAATAAAGTGTGTCGCCAGTGTATACAACTCGTCCTTCTTGGAGGGTTTCGCCACTTTACGGATGTGGTCCTTCAGCTGATGCCAGACCATTTCGATCGGATTGAAGTCTGGCGATCTGTGATTGGAAAGAAAGGACAATTAGTTTAAGAGATACAGTACACAGTAAAAACAGTGGGGAACATATAAATGGGACACGGTCTACTACACTTACTCCGCTGGCGTCTTCACCCAGTTGATGCCGCGCTCAAGGATATGCGCCGTCGACGCGGTGTGCTTGGGATCATTGTCCTGGTAAAAGCGATGACCATTGGGAAAGTCTTGTGTGATGTATCGCACTATCACGGGCACAATGTTGTCTTGGAAGAAATCTTTATTCATGATTCCTATAGCAAGAAAAGAAAAGTGCTCAATAGTACAGTACAGTGCATACGGTAAGGCAACACTAGTCAAGTACAGTGCATTAGGCGGCATTATATTTGAGAAATTGTACCTTCAAAGACGACAATGCATCCCGGTCCACGCCTAGAGATGGCACCCCACACATGCAGCTTCACAGGGTGTTTTGGCCGTGGCTTCAAAGTTATGCGGCCTTTTTTGTGGAACGCAAATCTTGCAAATCTCTCCAGCGACACAGTAGACTCATCAGTGAAGATGCAATCCTGGAAAGTCTCACCGCTGTCGATCCATGCCTGGGCCTGGAGCACTCTTTTGATTTTGTTTGCGTCCCGTATCATGGGGTACGCTCTGTAATGACAATGAATAAAAAATGTTAGCGTCACAGCGCAGTACAGTTTGCAAAACAACATTTTTACTTTACAGTACAGTACCTCCTGTACTGTCCACTACTAACCTCACACGTCCATATTTCCATCCAATTCTGCGTCTCATCTTCTTTATGCTGCTCTCGGATACAGTCAGATTGTGGTTTTCCTGAAGAGTGTTTTTAACCCTTAATGCGCTCCTCTCATCATTCTCCTCACTTATTCTGTCCACCAGAAGAGTAGTCTCCCTACAATGCAAAGAAATTATATTGTGTTATTAATATGCAGCAATATAAAATGTATATTGTATACTGTACATGTAATGTTGTAATATACAGTAAATATAAATATACAAAAAATGTATACTGCTGTACTATAAATATAAATAGACAAAATATACAGTATACAGTACTGTTGTAATATAATAAATATACTATATAAATACGGTATACTGTTGTTATATCATAATAAATACACATCATATACTGTATATTTCGTTGTAAGATGAATTGCAATATACCAAAAGTGTATACTGCTGCACAAAAAATATAAATTGACCACACATACAGTACACTACAGTATATACTGTTGTAATATAATAAATATACTATATAAATACGGTATACTGTTGTTATATCATAATAAATACACATCATATACTGTATATTCCGTTGTAAGATGAATTGCAATATACCAAAAGTGTATACTGCTGCACAAAAAATATAAATTGACCACACATACAGTACACTACAGTATATACTGTTGTAATATAATAAATATACTATATAAATACGGTATACTGTTGTTATATCATAATAAATACACATCATATACTGTATATTCCGTTGTAAGATGAATTGCAATATACCAAAAGTGTATACTGCTGCACAAAAAATATAAATTGACCACACATACAGTACACTACAGTATATACTGTTGTAATATAATAAATATACTATATAAATACGGTATACTGTTGTTATATCATAATAAATACACATCATATACTGTATATTCCGTTGTAAGATGAATTGCAATATACCAAAAGTGTATACTGCTGCACAAAAAATATAAATTGAACACACATACAGTACACTACAGTATATACTGTTGTAATATAATAAATATACTATATAAATACGGTATACTGTTGTTATATCATAATAAATACACATCATATACTGTATATTCCGTTGTAAGATGAATTGCAATATACCAAAAGTGTATACTGCTGCACAAAAAATATAAATTGACCACACATACAGTACACTACAGTATATACTGTTGTAATATAATAAATATACTATATAAATACGGTATACTGTTGTTATATCATAATAAATACACATCATATACTGTATATTTCGTTGTAAGATGAATTGCAATATACCAAAAGTGTATACTGCTGCACAAAAAATATAAATTGACCACACATACAGTACACTACAGTATATACTGTTGTAATATAATAAATATACTATATAAATACGGTATACTGTAGATGTACACTACAGTTTTCTATATTTTTTTTTGGTTAAGTTTTATAAATACAGTATACAGTACTTACGCATTTGTTACCCTTGGTGCCTTTTTGCGGTCTCTGTTTTTTCCTTGTGCATGATAGCACACAGTGCTTGATGGCACAACGAGGCCAGAAGCAGTTAACCAGCGCTGGATATCTGCAATTCGTTGTCCGCTCGTGTACATCTCCTTCATTCTCATGCTGAGATCCTTTGAAATCTTCTTAACAGGCATTGCTGCGAGTAGAAAGAAATACAAACACAAGAATGTGTATTCGATGTTTAGTCGATGTGTATTCAATGTGCAGTGAATCCACAAAATGGATGGTGTATTTATATGTTAATGACTCACATAACAGACCACCCACTTTCAACACCTGTACCTGGCCACCATGCATAAAAGGTTGTACACGTTGCATAGCCCACCACTTGCTGATCTTTATCTGAGCCATTGTCCAGATACTGCATTGTGCCTCCCGCTTACATGGAGCAGCCCCGGTTCTATGGACGAAAGAATCATCTCACCTCTGCTGTGCCTGCCACACTGAAAAAGAGAAAGGCAGTTACCGTTCCCAAGCCAAAGGCAAAGCGACAGGCTAAGGCCAACAAAGAAAACCTTCTGCTGACCCCAAAGGCTAAGGCTTTTAAAAGACGTCAGCCTTATTATGTGAAGAAGAAATACGGTACTGTGCTCGGTACGCAAGACGCATGGCAGCCAACTCACCGAATCCGCAGACCACTTGCTCCCATATGCTTCGACGACTCTGCTGTAGCTGTCCCGGAAATCTTCAGCCCGGCTTCTCCACCCCCATCTTCTCCGGTTCCATCTGAAGATGCTGCTGCCTCTGAAATCAACGGGTCACTGTCTCCTTTGCTCTTGGACGACTCTGCTTCTCTCCCGGAAATCCAGCGGTCACCTTCTCCATCCCTCTTCCACCATGCTGCAGCTTCTCCTGTACCGGGCATCCCCAGGTCACCTCTTCCACTCTCCATCGATGCCGCTTCTCTCCAGGGAACCCCCATCTCATCCTCCGTTGCACCCATCCCCCCAGATCTCCAGATGCCATGCACAAGCAGCTCGTTGGACCGGATCCTGAATGGGCTAAGTGTGGATCTCCCCGGGAATTCTAGTGTGCTGGCAAAGCTAGATCTGCTTCTGGAGTCGGTGCTACATATGGAGCAACGGCTGGATCAACGGATGCTACATATGGAGCAACGTATGGATCAACGGATGGACAAGATAGAGGCAGACATAGCGGGCATACATTATTTGCTCGGTGTTAATGCCCCTGTTTCCCCGACGCTGGAGCAGGGGGGTGACATGGATGTGATGCATGGTACCTTCGACCCCCTTCCATCACCAAGCACACCCCCTCCACCAGAAGATACAGTGTACTATGCTATTGAGGAGGACATGACAACCCCATCTAGACCACGCCAGGAGACAACCCGGCGACCACTACCGGAGGAAAGCTTCCTCCCAGACACCCTACCATTGCCCATCGCCTCAAGTACACCCGCTCCCAAAAGACTTCCTACACCCGCTCGCATACAAACAGTGCCCGACATCTCCCTGTGCGATCTGACACCGGCGCTGAGGGAGAAGTATAGGGTGAGGAGTGCTGGTATACCACACAAGTATGCCTTAATCATATTTAAACACCATGTTCCCTACACATTGTACTGCGAGTGGGTGTTCAAAGTGAACTATGATGGGAATCGCCAAAAAAATGCCCTTCCTGCCAATTTAAGGAAAAAGATTGTGGAAGAAATGCAGCGCTATTACCCTGTTACAGATCCTGTAATGAGAGGCGTTAGAGACTGCATTAATGGCGTTTTGCGCCATGCAAGGCATCGGCCATGGCTGGAAAATGGGGAGGACTTTCAGTGAGACCATACTGTAATGTTGTGCTGTACTGTACAGTACATGTTTTACCCTATAGTACCTGCTGTACTTAAACAAAGGATACTGTATGTTGTTGTGTGTTGCACGGTTTTTGTACTGTATTTGTAAATAAAAGTTTTTAGTGGCGACTTCAGCAATAAAAGAACTGGTTACTTTATCTCACACACAGTACTACAAACTGCTTTTTGCTGCCAGACTGCAAACCCGCAAGACCAGCAACATTGTAACAAAAGAGCAATGAGCGCGCAATTGGCGTGGGAACTTCTGTTCTAAGGCCCCTACTGTATAAATAATATTCTTTATTTTATTTATAAACTCACATTTATAAACCCCGTCACCCACCCCCGCTAAACACAATAAAAAATAATCACACACAGCAATAAATAAATAAATAAATAAATACAAATAAATGCATTTGAAATACATTTTTATTGATAGTGTAGATGTGCAGGGGGTCTCTGGAGCTGAACCGCGTTGGTTTTAGGTCTGGGGACCCCGTGCCCCCCGAGATACAGGCCCCTTTAGGGGGTGCCGGTAGCCCTCTGCTTGGTTTAAAGGTCCGATCACGTGATCGCGGCCTGTAAACCAAGCAGAGCAGAGGGATACCGGCACCCCCTAAAGGGGCCTGTATCTCGGGGGGCACGGGGTCCCCAGACCTGAAACCTGTGCGCTTCTGCTCTGGAGACCCTCTACACTGTGAATAAAACACACACATCATTAAAGAATCATTCTTTAGCTTAGCGGCTATGCGCTATGGTAAAGAAGCAGCATTTCTGTCTTTTTAATAATATTGTATTGTGAGCAGGGGGTTCCCTGAGACAGAAATCTAATCTCAGGGGACCCCCTGCTCCTGCACAATATTATTAAAAGTTCAGAAACGAGGCTTCATTAGCATAGCGTATAGCCGCTAAGGTAATGAAGGGGTTAACGCATAATAACCAATAAATACATTCAATACACTACCCACTACCCATGGCAACCTCCGCTGCTGTACAGTAAAACAGAGAAAAAAAATAACACTTTCAAAGTAATGTCCCCTAACCCCTTAATCACCATAGCGGTTATTAACCGCTACAGTCATGAAGGGGTTAACCCGCCCTCACCCACCACTTGGGACGCCTACTGTACATACCCTCCCACTCTAACCCCCCACCCCGTGAGGCCTAACCACCCTCAACCCTCACCCACTAACTACCCACAAGGGAGGCCTACCCACATACCGTTGGGGAAACACCCCACCCCCACCCCAGTACCCACAATAAAAACAGTACAATCACCCACAATAAACAGCATTTTATTTATTAAATACATTACCCACCCCCTGTGCCCCCCCCCCCATAAATACAAGATTTATTCTTTTACATTCAGGGTCCATAACGTAGCCCCACGCTAGTCCCCGGTGGGCTGGCAGGGCACCTGGACAGACCTACAGTTTACCAGCAGCATTCCACAGGTTCTGGAGGCCTGCTGGTGGATCCTGCCAGCACCATGGCGCCCAGGTGGTCTCCTTGGGTCACCGTGAGCCTCAATTGGGTCCACACGGTAGGCCCAAGGATGTCTGGGAGCCCCGGGTCAAACCCACAGGTGTCTGCGGGGCCTCGGGTGGTTCCCATGGGGGTCTGGGGAACTCACGGGTGCTCACTACGGGTCCGCGGTGCCCCCACAGAAGTGGGACCACACATCATCATCCCCGCACCTACGGCTCGGAGGTGCCCCCACAGAAGTGGGACCACACATCGTCATGCCCGCAGACTACGGGTCCGCGGTGCCCCCACAGAAGTGGGACCACACATCATCATCCCCGCATGTGTCACCCTTGGAACCACCAGCCTGCTACCCTTTAGGATACCCGAGGATTCCCCGCGGGTGGTCTCCAGAGGTCCCACGCAAAACCACGGAAGTAACCCTGAATGTAAAAAAAATAAACCTGGCCTATACATTCAATACATACACCCTCCCCCCCAACACCTACAGTACAATAATGTGCAAAATAACTATTATCCAGATATGGATAATAGATTAATTGCCCATTATTAAAAACATTAACTAGCATATACAAATAAATAAAGTACTACTGACCTCATCAATACGAAGTGTCCGACGCCAGCGCCTTCCTTCTCTTGCCCACACAAAACATAGCCAAAACCAAGCCAATACATTGCAATTACATTCAGATATCAATTAACCCCTTAAACACCTTATCGGATAATAACCGCAAAGGTAATTAAGGGGTTAAGCCACACAGGCACGATACCCACCCTTCACCCATGAATTTGTACTGTGGCTTCATCATGCAACTATATATATATATACTGTATATATATACATACAGAGAGACAGAGAGAAAGAGAGAGAGAGAGATATATACAGTATACATATATACACACGTTATATACACACCCATGATAAACCAAATATACAGTACAAATAAATGTAGAAGGGTTATCAAAACCATACTGTTCTACAACCAAACACTTCTCCATACAGACACTACATTAAAATCAATTTCCTTTAAAAATCCTAACTGATCTCACAATCTACTGTACTGTATATGATCACAAACCAATGAAAAAAGTCACATTCCAAAATGCATAAAATCTATGCACCATACTGTATACATTCTGCAAATTAATCAACGTAAACAAAAATCAATTAGCAATCATTATTTAGATCTCTAAACATTTCACACTCAATCATGAACAATGAAACCATTAACAGATTCACGCCTAGAGCAGAACAATTAAGCCTTTGAAAAAATATAAGTACCGACAAAAATACAACCTTTCCAAACCAAGCCTACAGTACCTACAGTATCCCTGACCTTCCTCAAACAAACAATACAATACCAAGGAATACATCTACAGTATCTAATTTTAAAATACTTTAAACTCACAAAATAATTAAAAACACATCTAATCCAGCTTTTAAAACATCATCATTTCTTACCCTGAATGTATACTGTACAGTATATCTCTCTAGACATATATATTGTACATACATACATACAGTGGCAAGAAATGATATACCACAAAAAAAAAAAAAATACACAGGTTAAAAAACCTTTTGAAAAAATTAACAAGTTAAATAAAATACATTTCTTTACTGTAGTTCACTTACCATTACTTGCCCCCACCGACTCCCGTTGCCCAGCTTACTCACGAACCAATCCACGATCAGGAACCCATAAAATAATAAACCATTGAAAATAATAAACATTAAACTAAAAATCCAAACCAATCCACGGGTCTTCTACTTGTAATACACCTTCATCTGTATTCTTCTTTCTTCTATCTCCTTCCGGGCGGGGCAGGGCGTGGTCTTCTTTCCATCATCGGCCACGCCCTTGTCTTTTTCCTTCTCCGGAGGTCCTTCCTCCGCGGCGTCTGGCTGCAAAATGAGACGACATAGGCTTTTAAAGGCCTATGACGTCACATTTTGCGTCATGGTTCCCACGGTCCTGATTGGACCGTGAAAACCATGTGTGTTGGCCGATAATAAAAAAATGATGACGTCACTTAAAGGGAATGAAAGCACAGCCAATCAGAATGGCTTTGCTTCAATTGCCTTTAAGTTGACGTCATGAAAAGGCACATGGCCGTGCACACATGGTACTAGAGCCAATCAGAGCGTGGGAACTTTATCCCTACTCTGATTGGCTCTGGTATACCATGTGTCAGGGGCTTGGGGGAGAAAGGATGTGACGTCAATAAGGATAAAGTTCCCACGCTCTGATTGGCTACCGTACCACGTGACAGGTTTTCATTGACGTCACATCCATTATTTATTTGTTAATGCTAGTTAATGTTTTTAATAATGGGCAATTAATCTATTATCCATATCTGGATAATAGTTATTTTGCACATTATTGTACTGTAGGTGTTGGGGGGGAGGGTGTATGTATTGAATGTATAGGCCAGGTTTATTTTTTTTACATTCAGGGTTACTTCCGTGGTTTTGCGTGGGACCTCTGGAGACCACCCGCGGGGAATCCTCGGGTATCCTAAAGGGTAGCAGGCTGGTGGTTCCACGGGTGACACATGCGGGGATGATGATGTGTGGTCCCACTTCTGTGGGGGCACCGCGGACCCGTAGTCTGCGGGCATGACGATGTGTGGTCCCACTTCTGTGGGGGCACCTCCGAGCCGTAGGTGCGGGGATGATGATGTGTGGTCCCACTTCTGTGGGGGCACCGCGGACCCGTAGTGAGCACCCGTGAGTTCCCCAGACCCCCATGGGAACCACCCGAGGCCCCGCAGACACCTGTGGGTTTGACCCGGGGCTCCCAGACATCCTTGGGCCTACCGTGTGGACCCAATTGAGGCTCACGGTGACCCAAGGAGACCACCTGGGCGCCATGGTGCTGGCAGGATCCACCAGCAGGCCTCCAGAACCTGTGGAATGCTGCTGGTAAACTGTAGGTCTGTCCAGGTGCCCTGCCAGCCCACCGGGGACTAGCGTGGGGCTACGTTATGGACCCTGAATGTAAAAGAATAAATCTTGTATTTATGGGGGGGGGGGCACAGGGGGTGGGTAATGTATTTAATAAATAGAATGCTGTTTATTGTGGGTGATTGTACTGTTTTTATTGTGGGTACTGGGGTGGGGGTGGGGTGTTTCCCCAACGGTATGTGGGTAGGCCTCCCTTGTGGGTACTGACTGGGTGGTTAGGCCTCACGGGTGGGGGGGGGGGGTTAGTGTGGGAGGGTATGTAGGCATCCCGAGTGGTGGGTGGGTGAGGGTGGGTTAACCCCTTCATGACTGTATGGTGATTAAGGGGTTAGGGGACATTACTTTGTATGTTTTAATTTTTGTGTCTGTTTTGCAGAAGCGGAGGGGCCATGGCCAGGATGGGGGGGGGGGGGTTAACGGTATGTGGGTAGGGGGTGAGGGTGGTTAGCAATGCAGGGAGGGAGATTTACTGGTAACAGAAACATCTCTCTCCCTTCAATGTAATCTGTTTAAAGCCCCCTCCCCCCTAATGTGTGTTTCTGTAAAATCTCTCTCCCTTCAATGTACTGTAATCTGTTTAACAGAAACATTAGGGGGGGAAGGGGCTTTAGGCCTTTATATCTCTCTCCCTTCAGTGTAATCTGCTTAACAGAAACATTAGGGGGGAAGGGGCTTTAGGCCTTTATATCTCTCTCCCTTCAGTGTAATCTGCTTAACACAAACATTAGGGGGGAAGGGTTTTTTAAATAATGCTGCTGTGTATAATGTATAAGGTTTTTTACAATTAGATAGATGTAATCCTTGGTATTGTAAGGGTTAGTTTGTTTTTAAATTGTCTTTTCTGGTTGTTACTTACAGTATATATTGATTTTGGTTTACTTGCTTGGTTAAAATACTGTAGTTAAGTTGACTTGTTTGGAAGTGTTTGTACAGTATTTACTGGTAGAGTAGCTTGCAATTATATTGTTAACATTCATTTGCAGAATGTACAGTACTGTATATGGTGCATAGATTTAATGCTATGCATCATTTACAGTATACAATGTACTGTAAATGCAATGTACTGTGTGGATTGTAATGTTATGTTTTACTGTATACTGTATGCTATTCATTAACTTCATTGCTCTACACATCTAGGGATTTCATTCCACCTTACCACCTTTCCTACACATGATTTGTGCTTTAGGCATTGGTTATATTACTGTATGCTAATGCAGATGTGTGATGCTTTGAGACTGTCATTTATACTTTGACAAGTCTACCTTTTGGTGTGTAGTGTGCATTATCCTTAGCGTTGTATACTGTAGGTGCCTTTAAACCCAGTAACCTATTGTGATTCACTTTGATTCTCCCTAGTGTTTTTTGAGTCACTATCCTTTTCATGTTTAGGGTTGACAGTGTGTGTCGTTCCCTAGTGCTGTTCATTAGTGTTTAAGGGTCCATGCCTCTTTTTTAAGTGTTTTTAAATCATGTACTGTACTGTTTATTCATCCCTTTTTGCACTGTGTCAAATAAATAAACAAATATATCAATTGCATACCTGAGTGCTCCCATACGGGTTACTTTTTTCTCTTTTCACTCACATACAGTATGTATATATATATATATATATATATATATATATATATATATATATATATATATATAGCTGTATGATATATATATATATATATATACACAGTGTATATATGTATACTGTATATATATATATATATATATATATATATATATATATATATATATATATATATATATATATATACAGTGTATATATATATACAAAGTATATACTGAACAGTATATATTTATTTCTCTTCATGTCTTTATTTATTTATTTAGATTTATTTATTAATTGTGGGGCTGCTGTGCGTGAATTTTTTTTATTGGGGGTGAGGGGGGTGTTTGGCCCTTGGTGTGAGTTTACGACTTGCAGCAGCAGCACAATGAATAAATAAATATAAATAAATAAATAAATAAATAAATGACAATAAATACATTTGAAATACATTTTTATTGATAGTGTACATGTGCAGGGGGTCTCCGGAGCAGAAGCGCACAGGTTTCAGGTCTGGGGACCCCGTGCCCCCCGAGATACAGGCCCCTTTAGGGGGTGCCGGTATCCCTCTGCTCTGCTTGGTTTACAGGCCGCGATCACGTGATCGGGACCTTTAAACGCAGAGCACTCAGCACTCAGAAACACAGGCCAGACAGATTTAAACACACACACAATAGGGGGAGGTTTTTTTACATAGCATGCAGGGAAGCTTAACGCACACACACAATAGGGGGATAGGGGGAGGGTTTTTTACATAGATTAGAGAGAAGGCAGGGCGTTTTAAAAGCGAGAATAGGGGAGGGGGTTTTACATAGATTTTATTTATTTATTTAGATTTATTTATTAATTGTGGGGCTGCTGTGCGTGAATTTTTTTTATTGGGGGTGAGGGGGGTGTTTGGCCCTTGGTGTGAGTTTACGACTTGCAGCAGCAGCACAATGAATAAATAAATATAAATAAATAAATAAATAAATAAATGACAATAAATACATTTGAAATACATTTTTATTGATAGTGTACATGTGCAGGGGGTCTCCGGAGCAGAAGCGCACAGGTTTCAGGTCTGGGGACCCCGTGCCCCCCGAGATACAGGCCCCTTTAGGGGGTGCCGGTATCCCTCTGCTCTGCTTGGTTTACAGGCCGCGATCACGTGATCGGACCTTTAAACCAAGCAGAGGGCTACCGGCACCCCCTAAAGGGGCCTGTATCTCGGGGGGCACGGGGTCCCCAGACCTAAAACCAACGCGGTTCAGCTCCAGAGACCCCCTGCACATCTACACTATCAATAAAAATGTATTTCAAATGTATTTATTTGTATTTATTTATTTATTTATTTATTGCGGGGATGCTGTGTGTGATTATTTTTTATTGTGTTTAGCGGGGGTGGGTGAATGGGGTATTCGCCCCAACGATGGTTGGGAGGGCTTGCGGGGGGGAGGGGTGTGGGGTAGCGGGAGGGCTTAACCCCTTCATGACCGTAGCGGTATTAACTGCTACGATCGTGAAGGGGTTAAGTGCACCCGCAACCCCCCCCCCCCCCTCCCGCAAGTCCTAAACTCACACCAAGGGCCAAATACCCCCCTCACCCATCCCCACTACACACAATAAAGCGGGCACGGTGGGTTAACCCCTTCATTGCCTTAGCGGCTATCCGCTATGGTAATGACGCAGCATTTTCCGTATTTTTAATAATATTGATCAGGAGCAGGGGGGGGGGGTTCCCTGAGCATTAATCATTAATTTCTGGCTCAGGGAACCCCCTGCTCACTTTACAATATTATTAAAATAATGCTTCTTTACCATAGCGCATAGACGCTAAGGTAAAGAACGAGTGTTTATTTATACTGTATATTGTATGTGTTTTATTGATACTGTACATGTGCAGAGGGTCTCCAGAGCAGAAGCGCACAGGTTTCAGGTCTGGGGACCCCGTGCCCCCCGAGATACAGGCCCCTTTAGGGGGTGCCGGTATCCCTCTGCTCTGCTTGGTTTACAGGCCGCGGTCACGTGATCGGGGCTTTTAACGCAGAGCTGGATACCGGCACCCCCTAAAGGGGCCTGTATCTCGGGGGGCACGGGGTCCCCAGACCTAAAACCAACGCGGTTCAGCTCCGGAGACCCCCTGCACATCTACACTATCAATAAAAATGTATTTCAAATGTATTTATTTGTATTTATTTATTTATTTATTTATTGCGGGGATGCTGTGTGTGATTATTTTTTATTGTGTTTAGCGGGGGTGGGTGAATGGGTTATTCGCCCCAACGATGGTTGGGGAGGGCTTGCGGGGGGGGGGGGGGGTGGGGTAGCGGGAGGGCTTAACCCCTTCATGACCGTAGCGGTATTAACTGCTACGATCGTGAAGGGGTTAAGTGCACCCGCAACCCCCCCCCCCCCCTCCCGCAAGTCCTAAACTCACACCAAGGGCCAAATACCCCCCTCACCCATCCCCACTACACACAATAAAGCGGGCACGGTGGGTTAACCCCTTCATTGCCTTAGCGGCTATCCGCTATGGTAATGACGCAGCATTTTCCGTATTTTTAATAATATTGATCAGGAGCAGGGGGGGGGGGGGGTTCCCTGAGCATTAATTTCTGGCTCAGGGAACCCCCTGCTCACTGTACAATATTATTAAATCTCTCTCTGCTGCAAACACATCTCGCCCCCAGTATGTGCAGTAATTTACTGAACATGTACTGTAGAATAAATGCATAGTTTTATTTATTCGGGTTTATTACACAGTATACTGTATGGCCGGAAAACATCAGCATACAGTACAATATAATCCATCGAAATCCCCCCATTAGCCGTTTTCTTTTCTGAGGAAAAACAAAATGAAAAGTTTTAATGTACAGTAATGGTCAGCCCCCTAAAGAAGTTCCCAGCCAGCCCCACCAAAATAATACGGCAAAAATACAGTACTCACCATACTGTACAGTATTACTAAATTTCCCATTCAGCTTGCGCTGGCGCCGGCCCACTTCCAGTCCAGCTTTCATCATTTTGCAGAGGGACTAGCCCACCTGTAGTCAGCGGGAAATCGCTTAGATACATGCAAGCTTCATCAAAACTGGCTGCGAAATCCATCTCAGAGTTGTCACCGACGGCGGGACCATGATGATAAGCTGGTGCTGCTGCTGGTTCTGGTTCTGGTTCTGGCGCATTGCTTGGCAGGGACTGTCGCTTCTTATTTCGTTTTAACACGACCCTTCGCCTTTTGCCGCCTCCATTATCATAGATACGGGAAAAACCCTGTGACACACACCAATACCCTCCAACAAATTGGGGCTCAATACGGTGAAAACAGGGGTCACTACATAACCTTTTCCTTATTGCATGCTTCCACAAATGAGGAGTTGGCGAAAATCTGTAAAAGTCATAATTTTCGATAAAATACTGATAAATTTGAACAACTGTTGCCATCTTATCCTCTGTTGCATTTATAGCGGCCCATATCAAATAAGCATAACTTCTGTCAGGTTTTTGGAACACGGGCTCCACTTGAACACTCATGTCTCTGTAGAATAGTGTAAGTGAAAATGATCTTTGTCTTTATTTAATACATTACTGTATGTAAAGCCTAAATTGATACATTTTTTGCAACTCTTCCTTCAGTCTCAAGGACAAGTTACACAATAGCATACTGTACTGGGATAAAGTAACTTTTTTTTGGAAACGAAACAACTTGCAAAGGCCACACATTACTTAAGTCATGAGTTTATGCCATCTGGTGGACAATCGAAACATCGCAGCCTAGTAAATCATTCTCATTATCATTTAACAGATCAGGCCCCCGTCAGCCAGGCATGAACCGTGGCTGGGAAGGCAAACGCAACGAAGCATGCAAGAGGTGAGCAGCGGCGGATTCCAGGTTTCTGCCAGGTACAAACCAGGCATTTGCTCGAATAAAGTGTGTCGGTGCAGTATGAGATTGGGTGGGGTGGAATACCCGTTACATCTGTAAAATACTTTGTCGGCTTCTTTAACTGTAAAAAGGAAGGCACGTTTGTGTACATACCATAACATACATTATCCAGCAGATGTCGCTGTTGAGTTTCACAGGCTTTCTCTCTGTTACTTGTCTACCTGAGCATACTGGCAAGACAGAGTTTTGCTGAGTAGAGAAGAAACGCACTCCATAAAATGGAAAAAATCCAAAATGACGTTGGGTGCTGCCAGCTGTGGGTTGTCCAACCCCACCAATTATCAATAAAGAAAGGTGCGTCTGCACCGAAACGTGGAACAAAGATAATAAGTATGACTATTAATAAGGAGTCGTCCAGCACTTTTCATGTTTTATTAAGAGATCATTTTATAACATGTAATTAGGGATTCCGGTTTTCTATGTTTATTTTTGTGTTCATTTTTTTTTTTTTTTTTTAATCTGTGTATATCAGGTTAACAATGCAAAAACTTTGACAAGCATTTGAATTTGATGTTTATTGGTGCACTATCTTTTAGGTTCAATAATCCCCTGTGATACCCCATGGATGGGCTGGCACAAGAGGTTGGATTTAATAGGAAAGGATGCATCATTTCTGGTGTTTTGTTTTAATACAACAAAAGACAAAAAATACCCAATGCAACTTCCAGTATGACAAAAAATACATAGTTAAATATTTTAATCTTTTTATTCTCATAAGTAAGGGTCATTTAGTTAAACCCTTAGTTAAATGCTTAAATGTTTGTATTCTCATAAGTAAACCCTAAGGGTTTAACTAAATGACCCTTACTTACTTATGAGAATACAAACATTTAAGTAGTTAACTATGTATTTTTTGTTATATTGGATGTAGCATTGGGTATTTTTGTCTTTTGTTGTATACATTTGGTCACGCCAAGAAGCACTCCTTTAGGTGCGTGTGTGTGTGACACCAATAAGTGCAACAATAAACAGTTACCAACAGTGCTAATTAACACAACATATAATATAATTATTCAGGGGTTCAAGAAGCCATAGCGGTGAAACTCGTAGGGTGACGTTTCTATGCGCAGAAGGGGAGAGAAAGAGAGAAATCCCATTTGTGACTGTGACCGGAGATAACAGCAAACACTGCAGAGTCAAGATCTCGCGAGACCCACGTGACGTGGAAGTGTGCGGCTGCACAGTGAGAGCTGATACACGAAGGGCAGAGAACGTTGTTCCCGTGAGCTTCCTGGCGTAAAACGAGACTCAGAAGCAGGCAATTACATCGAGGGTAACCTATACATGGAGAGGAGAGCCCTGGTGAGATCCCCACTGTAACACGCGACCCAGAAGTGAAGCCCAATATCGGCAGATTGAGATAGTCACTGAGTGTGAGAGACTCAGTCTGCACTAACTCTCTTACTGCCTTTTATTATCTCGCTAAATGTGAATTTTATACCTATATGTATAGGTTGATTTTTAATAAATAGTATAATTACACTATGTTTGTTTCCCAATTTTATATCACCCCCATGATATTACCCTAAAACATTGAAAGCAGCCAAAGATCCTGGAGTACAAACAAGGGGTCTGAGAAAGCACTACTACCACACTGACACAAGTTTTTCAAGTTTTGTTATTTCGGCAGTGTACCAAAATAAATTCAAATTACAGTTAAATAATGAATATGGGCTTAAAGTGGAGTCTATCAGCTTTAGGCCTCGGCCAAGCTCCCCGCTGGCATGCTGAGGCGCACTGAGGCTCAGGGAAAGTGGGTGCTTTCCCTGGCCTTAGACAGCGCGCCGTCAGGGGGCGTGTTGGGGGCGGGTCGGGGGGGTGTCGGGGGCGGGTCGGGGGCAGGTCTTGGGCGGGGCGGGGGCGGGGCGGGGGCGGGGCGGGGGCGGGGCAGGGGCGGGGGCGGGCCAGTGACGTCACGGAACTGGTTCGCCCTCATTGGGTGAACTGCTCACGTGACCGGCCCTGCGCTCCGGCGAGCGCTGAAATGTAAAAATCTGCTAAGACCTACGCATTCGCGCGCTTGCGGAAGCGTAGGCGAGCCCCTACTAAAGCCGCTCTAATTGCGGCTGTAGGGGCTCAGTGCCGAGCGGAAGCGTGCCTCAGCGCACCTCCGCCAGCAAGCAGCAACCCTGGACGAGGCCTTAATTTGATCGTATTCACATCCAAATTGGAGGAACGGTTTAGGAATTACATCTCTAATATGTAGCCCCCTCTTTTTCAAGGGACCAAAAGTAATTGGACAATTGACTCAAAAGCTGTTTCATGGACAGCTGTGGGCTATTCCTTTGTTATTTCATCATCAATTAAGCAGGTAAAAGGTCTGGAGTTGATTCCAGGTGTGGCATTCGCATTTGGAAGCTGTTGCTGTGAACCCACATCATGCGGTCAAAGGAGCTCTCAATGCAAGTGAAACAGGGCATCCTAAGGCTGCAAAAAAAAAGAAAATCCATCAGAGAGATAGCAGGAACATTAGGAGTTGCCAAATCAACAGTTTGGTACATTCTGAGAAAAAAAGAACGCACTGGTGAGCTCTCCAACCCAAAAAGGCCTGGACGTCCATGGAAGACAACAGTGGTGGATGATCGTAGGATCCTTTCCATAGTAAAGAAAAACCTCTTCACAACATCCAGCCAAGTGAAGAACACTCTCCAGGCGGTAGGCATATCATTATCCAAGTCTAGCATAAAGAGAAGACTTCACGAAAGCAAATACAGAGGGTTCACCACAAGGTGCAAACCATTCATAAGCCTCAAGAATAGAAAGGCCAGATTAGACTTTGCCAAACAATATCTAAAAAGCCAGCCCAGTTCTGGAACAGCATTCTTTCGACAGGTGAAACTAAGATCAACCTGTACCAGAATGATGCAGATGGTTGGGAGGAGCGCACGATCCGACGGGAGCAAGGAGAGGACCCAAAATCAAAAAATATTAAACTTTATTGTGTCATGAGACCTAAAATCCAACGCATTTATCCTTGATAAAGAACGCACATGCGTTCGAAACGCGTTGGATTTTAGGTCTCATGACACAATAAAGTTTAATATTTTTTAATTTTGGGCCCTCTCCTTTCTCCCGTCGGATTGAGCGCTCCTCCCAACCATCTGCATCCTATAACTACAATTGGAAGCTGCACATCCAGCCAGCCACACCGAGGAACTGTGAGTACTTATTCTGCTACAGGAGAACTTCCAATGAAATCGACCGTGGGGGGTTATTCCTAACCATTACCTGTCTTCAGGAGGTTCATTAACCCATTATTGTTACAGTAGCTGCATTACTACCACTCATCATTATTGTCATTTGACTATCCCCGGATGTTGGTGTTGGCAATTATTGGCTATTATACCTAGCATTTGAGCGCTTCTCCATTTCTATCTGTACCAGAATGATGGGAAGAAAAAAGTATGGAGAAGGCTTGGAACGGCTCATGATCCGAAGCATACCACTTCATCTGTAAAACATGGTGGAGGCAGTGTGATGGCATTGCTTACAATGGCACTGGGTCACTAGTGTTTTGTTGATGATGTGACATAAGACAGAAGCAGCCGGATGAATTCTAAAGTGTATAGGGATATATTGTCTGCTCAGATTCAGACAAATTCAGTGAAGTTGATTGGACGGCGCTTCACTTTACAGATGGACAATGACCCAAAACATACTGTGAAAGCAACCCAGGAGTTTTTTAAGGCAAAGAAGTGGAATATTCTGCAATGGCCGAGTCAATCACCTGATCTCAACCCGATCGAGCATGCATTTCACTTGCTGAAGACAAAACCTAAGGCAGAAAGACCCACAAACAAACAACAACTGAAGGCAGCTGCAGTAAAGGCCCGGCAAAGCATCACAAAGGAGGAAACCCAGCGTTTGGTGATGTGCATGAGTTCCAGACTTCAAGCAGTCATTGCCTGCAAAGAATTCTCAACAAAGTATTAAAAATGAACATTTTATTTATGATTGTGTTAATTTGTCCAATTACATTTGAGCCCCTGAAATAATATATATATCCAGTTGCGATAGCGCAGAATAAATGAGTTCTTCAGTATTAGTAGTGGGTGCTGGGGATAGAGCTTGCATGGATTGTGTGTTCGTTTATCGTTTTTCACTAAAAGAGCAAGATGATCAGTCAGTTTTTTTTCCCAGGAGGTTTTGCCACTTAAAGATGTCCCTGCTTCTGAATGGATTCTCGCAGCGTTAATCCTTCCGGTCGCCACCAGTCTAAGGCTGAGATTATACTGGCGGCATGCGTACGTGCGCAAACACATGCTGTCATGCGCAAAACATACACTGGAGGCATCGGTAGTCGTGGCTGTGACATCACGTGAGCAGTTTGCCCTCATTGGCTGAACCGCACACATGACGCGGCCGTCGTGCTCCAAAACAATTTAATTTGTCTCCTGTATTAGCTGTAGTGCTTGAGTGCGCGGTTGTGCGCACTATGTGCGCCTTCATTGGAATACATTAGTGTGCGCGCACCGCCAGTATAATCACGGTTTAAGAGCTGTGCAGAGAGATTAGTCACTCTCTCTGTGTCTCCACACACAGCTCTTACCGCAATTCTATCTATATATATATGTAGCCCTGTGTGGTTTAGGCTATAGGTCTGCCCTCCTCCTGGCATAATACCTGGTAAGGGCAGGGTGCCAGGAGCAATCATGGGTTTTCCCCACACATGCAGTGCAGTGAGTCAGGGAAGGTAGTGTCATCAGGCCTTGTGTCCAATTAGAGACACAGGGGTGGTGCCTACTGGAGCTTACTTAATGTACTGCAACTTCCTATTTAGTCTGTCCCTACCGTGAGAGGGGCAAGGTTACCCGTACCCAGCTGTCAGGGACCTGGCAGGCTTGAGGCCCTCCCTCCAGGGAGCGTGGTGTAAATCAATACCTCCTATCCCACCAGGGGATAGGGGAAGAGCTAGAACCACTCTTGGTGCTCTTGGCTGGGAGTCAGTTCAGGGACATCCTGAGGGGGAAGACCTGGTGAGAACTGCAGCTGAATAGTGAAGAACAAATAAAGAGCCACTGCATTTTACCTATACCTTCTTGGCCTGAGACTGAAGTATATTGAGAGGAGGGGGAGAGTTCATTTGCAGAGACTTCACCCTATACAGCTTGGGGTTGCACAAGATGGAGGCGCTGCACCTGTAAGTAGAATTTGGGCACAACCCCAGAAACCTGTCCTGTTCTTCCCCTCTACCATCCGGCGGGAGACTCAGGGCCCCCTGTTACCCACAGGTATGCACAACCCAGACCGATGTAACCAGAGCAGTATTTCTCCTAGGAGTCCCTATGTGAGATTGGGTGGGGGAAACAGGGTTACATTTAGTATTGTTTTTAGTACACAGTATTGAAGCAGGGGGACTCTGGAGCTGAATCCCAATCATTTCAGGTATGGGGACCCCTTGCTTCCTGAGCTCCATAGGGGCTGTTTTTATCTTGGGGCTGTTTACATGTTCCGGTCACATGGGTCGTGAGGCAGGAGATATTGGACCTGAAATAAATGGGGTTCAGGTACGGGGAACCCTTGCTTCCTGAGATGGAGAGCTCCATAGGGGCTGTTTTTATCTTGGGGCTGTTTACATGTTTAGGTCACATGGGTCGTGAGGCAGGAGATACTGGACCTGAAATAAATGGGGTTCAGGTCCAGAGACCCCCTGCTTCACAATCCTATGTACTAAAAATAATAATAAAGATAGAATTGCAGTAAGAGCTGTGCGGGGAGACACAGAGAGAGGGACTGCTTCTGTCTGCTCTCTCTGCACAGCTCTTGCAGACTGTTGGCATCTCGGTAGGATTAACGCTTTGGGAGTCCCATTCAGAAGCAGGAACCCCCACTGTGTTAATCCTGCTGGGAAATTCACTCTGGTAAGGCGTGAGAACGGAGAGCTGCGAGGCGGACACACTTAGGCTGCATTTATAGTGCTGGCTACCTGGGACATCGTTATAGTGAAAGTTTCACACTTGTGTGCGATATCGCTGGTGGCAAGGGGCTATGGGATTGGCTGCTGACAGTCACGTGGTGCGGCTGTCTCTGTAAATCACAAATTCTTTTGACTACAGCGATTTTGGTTGCTGTGATGTCACACGTCGCCGTCACGTCCACTATTGCCGGTCGCTACTGACTACATTGAGTTGCTTTGCGGCTGCAAGCCATCGCCGTCGCTATAACAAGTACTATAAACGCAGCCTAAGGCCTCAATTATACCAAAAACTGCAGAGCTGCAAAGCAATCCGGTGGCGTCATCGTAGCCATGTTACAAGTGCACATGACATTTGTAGTGCTGCTGCAGGGAGACATGCACAGTTCTTCACTTCCTGGTTTGCTGAAGATGCACTCTGATTGACCATGCAAATCAGGTGATGCGGCGGTAGTGTGAAAAAAATTAAATCTCCTCAAGGGTGCGATTATACAGCCGAACTGCAGGGTGCGCGCACGCATCTGTGACGTCACAATAGCGTTGTCACAGGGCGACATGTGCACAAGCACATTCATCTGCGCACGCGACTGCTGGTTGAAATCTGTTTTTTGATTGGACGGCCACGTCACGTGATGTGGCATTCGCAACCAGAAAACAAATTTTGAAAACGCTTCAACTGTCTACTGGTTTGCAGTAGCAAGCGGTGCAACAATCGCAGTTGGTATAAGGGTTTTGAGGGGATGCATAATATTGGTTTTTAGGCTATGCGGCGCCGCGCGCGTTCTTCTGTAAAATCACGGCCCAAGAGACAAACGCTCTGCAGTACGAAGCGCCACTTACGTCGCTCTTGGTATGTGCACTCTTCATGGTGTTGTTTCAATTATTTTTCATGCGCGTGGCGTCACTGGATCGCTTTGCAGCTCTGCAGTTTATGGTATAATTGAGGCCTTTGGCTGTGCTCCATTCAACACCCAAACTGAGCCTTCACCGAAAGTAAATGAAGCCGCATCTGTATTTTTGGCACCCCTTGGTCCCCATTGGTCTTCTCTTGCCTCCTATGTGGCAGGGGAGTTGCGGGCAGTTAGGGTGGCGAGCGGGTCACCGAAGATCCGCGGCAGCTCCCTTTGCAGGGCGCTGCCACCTTGCTGATAGCCGCGCATGCGTAATGATAATTTGAGAGAGAGCTTCAAGGTGCGGAAGCCATCTTGAAGAAGATCGTGCATGCGTAGTAGGGCTATAGAAGCGGTGGCCATTACATGTAGAACTACAATTCCCTGCAGCCTCTAGTGCTGTGATCACATGGGCGCGAACAGCCAATAGGGCTGACAGGATCACGGCCAGCTAGTGGTTAGGTTTGGTGTGAATCTGAGAGCCACACTAGTCGTAAGGGGAGCAGGAAGATAGAAGGTAGTGTCCAGGGAGCTGTGCTTCCCTGGACTAGGCCTAGTTTGCCCCCTTAGGCCCAAGGTAGGCCCTGAGACCTAATCAGTTTGTGGATGCTTCAGGGACAAGCCCTTAGGTAGGGACCTTGCCCTATTTAGAGCTACAGTGTCAGGGACACAGCAGAGCCACTGCACAGTACTTGCAGCCTGTGGTCTGGGACCAGACCACCACCGCAAGACATAGATTCTCTTCATAGTGGGACACTCCACCCCTAGTAGAGGCGGACGCCACAGCGGATGACGACTACGTGGGACCAGACGGATCCTAACATCAGCCAGGACTGGACACCATGTGTACATCGTACACGTATAAAAAAAACCTGACTGTAGTTATGCATTTTTAATATGTTCTGCAATTAATGCTGCAAAAGATAAGATGGTGACTTTATCAGAAATATATGAATATTTCATTTCGAACTATGATTTTTACAAATTTTCACCTGACGTGGGTGGAAGTGTTCAGTATCAAACCTTAACTAATGATCATTGTTTTTTTCGCATTTCCCCTCCTTCAGGATATAGAGGAGGGTATTGGTGTATGGTCCCAGATTTTTACAGTATGTTTGATCATGGCAACTGCAAAAGGAGAAAGGTCAGGTTTAATCCATATAAGATTTGTCTATCCCAATCCAGCAATGTGCCAGCACCGGCAACAGCACCGGCACCCGCTTACAATAATGGTCCGACCGTCAGTGAAAACCTGGTGAACGGCAATCCTTGCTACATGGCCCCACCAGATTACCTGCAAAATTTCCAGTCTGAGCCTGATTCCCAACCAGATTACAGGTACCAGCATGCTTACGTGTACCTTTATGATTACCAGCTTCATCAGCTGTCAGCTACAGGTGTAGCAGGCCAGCTGTCACCTGTCAACTCTATTGCAGACTACAGGAGTAACAGTGGCTCATCTCCACCCGTTTGGCAAAGTTTATAATGAAGGTAAATATAATGTACAGTACAGTATTAAGTTTAAAGCTGCAGTTCAAGCTGCCGTTTAAAAAAAAATATTGAAAAAAAAAACAATACAGTATGTGCATCAATACAATATGCACACAGACAAGTGATTAGCTACAGTAAGCTGCAGATCGGTCCATTCTCCTGTAATCAATCGCTTTGCTCAGGGTTATTTAATTAAATTCTTGCACAGCACTATTGAAAATGTAGTCCTGCAATATGATTGACTGAGCAGTTACTACAGTAGTTACAACTGGTGGATTGCTAGGGAGAGGGCGGGGCTCAAGAGCTAGAGCCTATCAGAAGTTTGTTCTCATCATACAGAACCAGATTTATTAAAAAAAAAACACATGTGTAGGATATTGCTTGAACTGCTGCTTTAATTCCCAATTATGCGACTTGACGCATGCACAATACCGGAAATAATAGCATAATTTTTTCAAGAGGATAAAGAGCAAGTACGATGGATATATTCTAATATTGCTTTTTTTAAATGTTGCTTGCGCATTGTGAATGTGATTAAAAATCCAACGAGGATAAAAATGTAAAGTGACAGTGTAATTTTGATTGTACTGTTGTGAGAACTTGGATTGTAAAACTGTTCAAATGATTTCTTTGAACAAAGGTATGCAGTATAATCCTGCACACACCAGGTCTGGCGAAGTCAGTTGCACCGCCCCCCTCACAAAGCAAAATGCATTCAACTGCTTATAATTGCTTATCAACACCTCCCCGGCCGATTCATTATTGTTCTGTGAGCGGTTTAACACGCATGTGCACGTGTGATAAGTCCTTCATGGAGATTTGGCCAAAATGCCTTCACTACCAGTGTGAATGTAAAAACCAGCACACCATCCACCGCTCACTCTAATGGCAAACACCACAAATATACAACTGGCAAACAACTACTCAAATTTCTACTCATACTATTACTCTCTTTAGCAAGTGCTATTGAACCTAACCCAGGCCCTCCCATTTCAGCTCTGTCCTATACCCCTAAGAATTCTCCCTTTAAATTCCATAAAGGTCTATCTGTCGCCCATATAAATATCCGGAGCCTGCTGCCCAAATTGGATGAACTAAGAGCATGGTGCCTTATGCATAAACCCAAAGCCATCATTCTTACAGAAACATGGTTAACCCCTAAAACTGATGCAAATATTGCCATTCAGGGATACTCCATTTCTAGGAGAGATAGGTCAAAGAGAGGAGGAGGGGTGTTATTTTCTATCGCAGACACCTTACAATTTACACTGTTAAATTGCACCCCAAGCCTACCCTCTTTTGAAATCATAGTTGGCAGAATCTGCCTCCCCTTTTCTAAGCCCATCTTGCTTAGTGGCATCTACCGCCCCCCTAAAGCCCCTCTACAGTCTCTGACTGATATAACCCAGTTTCTTGGCTCCATTTCCTCTCTAAATGAGAAGAGTGAGCTGCTAGTTCTTGGGGACTTCAACTTCAATTGGCTCGACCCTAAAAACCACAAAATCCAGTTACAACTCAAGTCGCTTAACCTAAAGCAACTCATTTCCCAACCCACAAGGACAAACCTGAAATCGCACAACCATTCCTTACTTGACTGGATTCTCTCCTCAAACCCCAGCAGAATCCAATCCTCTGACATCCTTCCTGACATTTTCAGTGACCATGTAATAGTGTACTGTGTAAGGAAAATTAAACTACCCCTATCAAGCCCTAAAGTTCTCCTCACTAGAACATTTAGAAACTTTAACCCACAACAGTATCTGGCTGACCTTATCAACTGCCATTGGCACAGAATCGATTTAATTCCCGACCCCGATTCTGCGCGCGACTATTTCCAATCCGAATTCTTAAAACTCTGTAATACCCATGCTCCACTATGCAGAATTAGGGTACGGGGTCCCACCTTCCATGGGTTACAATTGACCTTATAGCACTCTACCAGTTCATGGATGCCTTGCGGAAAGCTACAGAGTAACTGGCACTACCAAGGATCTCAATCACTACAGATGCCTACGGAACATGTGCACAAGACAAACAGGGCACGCAAAAGCACAATATTACTCTGACAATCTCCTCAGAATACATCAAACCCAGCTAACTTCTGGAAGGTTATCAACAATATATTACAGCCTTCTAACCATTAACAACCAAGTAATATCATTAAGGGGTACATTAGTCTGACAAATCCCACTGACATTGCAAATGCATTCAATGACTACTTTGCGGGGTGTGCTACTAACTTATAGCAAAATGCAAACCAAACCACAAACATGAATCTCATCCTGGAAGTACCTATATAGCCACACCCCTTCCCAACACTGCCCACAATTTACAATTTGGCCCAGTATCCGAAGAGGAGATTACACAAGCGCTCCTCAAATTAAAACTAAGCAGCCAATGTGGACCTGATTTACTGCAATCTAAGTTCCTAAGACTTGGTGCCCCAGCCATTGCCAAACCAATTGCTTCCATAGTCAACTCTATTCTGTCTGCAGGCCATATCCCTAAAACCTGGAAAACTGCCTGAGTTGTCCCAATCTTCAAAAGTGGGGACAAAAACACTGTCAGACTACAGGCCAATCTCTCTTCTCATGCAGTGTGTGTGCAGCGCACAGCAAAAAGTTGAGAGAGAGCAGGTCTGGCAAAATAACTCTTTAATGACAAGCCATAAAATAGAGGGTTGAAATCCTTCTACGCGTTTCGTGCAGGTTATGCACTTTATCAAGAAGTGCCTTACACGATATACAATGCATTTAAATACAGCTGACTGCCGTTTTTGGCGCCAAACGAATGACGTCATTCATCTATATTAACCAATGAAAATCGGTCATATCGCGCATGCGCCATACCTCCAGGCACAGGAGGAACCCTCACTCCATGGCAACATGGAGTGAGGGTTCCTCCTGTGCCTGGCGGTACGGCGCATGCGCGATATGACCGATTTTCATTGGTTAATATAGATGAATGACGTCATTCGTTTGGCGCCAAAAACGGCAGTCAGCTGTATTTAAATGCATTGTATATCGTGTAAGGCACTTCTTGATAAAGTGCATAACCTGCACGAAACGCGTAGAAGGATTTCAACCCTCTATTTTATGGCTTGTCATTAAAGAGTTATTTTGCCAGACCTGCTCTCTCTCAACTTTTTGCTGTGCGCTGCACACACACTGCATTGGATTCTACTTACCTGGATACAGCTGCACACCTTGGATAGAGCAACTGGGAGTCTCTGAGTACGTTTACCTGGGGCTTACCCAATGAGGCAGGGGAAGTGTCTCTGTGCACCTACCCCTACCTTCAGGGTACTTTAGAGCCGTTTGATAGGTTTAGTGCTTGATTATTTCAGTAATCATTACCCAGCATTTTGCTCTTTTCCTTTCAATATTAAGGTACAGATCCAAGTATTCTAGAGCACCACCCCTCCACTATACCCAATCTCTCTTCTCCCAATACTATCCAAAGTCATGGAAAAATGTGTTCACTACCAATTAAGCAATTACTATACCATGACAAATTTCCCTAGTCAATTCCAATCTGGCTTTCATCCCAAACACTCCACCGTAACTACCCTGCTAAAAGTTTTAATGAAATCCAGTGTGGAATGGAACGTGGACAACTCACTAGTGCAATATTCCTTGAGATTTTTGCAAAGGCTTTTGATACTGTTGATCATGATATCCTGCTTAACAAACTCCAGTGCTCTGGAATAGGGAAGCATGCTTTAAACTGGTTTCAGTCCTACCTATCAGGTAGATCCCAACATGTGTCCACCTTAGGCTCTAACTCCAACCCCTTGGATATCACATGTGGTGTTCCGCAAGGCTCTGTTCTGGGGCCCCTACGCTTCTCAGTGTTCCTCAATGATCTTCCCACAGCTTGTAAGAAAGCTTCAATACATATGTATGCAGATGACACAATCCTATATGCACACAGCCATAGCCTCTCCGACCTTGAACACATACTTCAGTCTGACTTTTTGAGACTCGAAAACTGGATTTCCCAAAACAAACTGTTTTTAAACACTGACAAGCCTGTAACAATGGTATTTGGGACCAAGACGAAATTCTTAAAGCTTCCAGTGACTGAGCTCCAGATCAGAACCAACGCTAACACACCCTAACACCTGTTACTAGTTTTAAATATGGGCATATGGTTTGACTCCCACTTAACATTCGGGATGCACATTGATACCCTGACACCAAATCCTATGCCAAACTAGGTGTACTTTACAGGAACAAATCCTCCCTAAGCCTGCTGGTCAGAAAGCGTATCACACAGCAGATGCTAATGCTAATTATCGACAATGGAGACATAGTATACGGCTCGGCACCCCAAACCCACTTTAGCAAACTTGACACCCTCTATAATTCAATATGCCGTTTTGTTCTCCAATGCAACTATAACACACATCACTGCGAAATGCTCAAATAACTAGATTGGTCATCACTTGAGTCTAGGCGCAAAGTTCCCCTTTCCTGTCTTGCCTTCAAATACTTTCTGGGCAAGCTACCCATCTATCTGAACAAGCTCCTCACCCCTACCACATGCAGCACTTATCATCTCTGAGATCTGACTCTAAAAGACTGCTCATTGTCCCAAGGCTCAACAAAGTATCTGGCCGCTCCTCCTTCTCTTATCATGCTCCCCAAAACTGGAACAACCTACCGGAGACTCTTATATCCACCACCAGTTTAAGTTCTTTCAAAACCAAAGCTGTCTCACATTTTAATCTGGTCTGTAACTGTTACATACGCCCATAATATATAGTATCTTAACTGTGCATGCTATGTATTGTATATAATGTATACCCTGTTCACTTATGTATCTGTTTTTGTAGCCATGTATTATTTGTCATTTAACTCTATGCCCAGGACATACTTGAAAACGAGAGGTAACTCTCAATTTTATCTCCTGGTAAAATATTTTATAAATAAATAATGTCAAGTCTGAAAGAGAAAAAAAAGGCAGAAGCGTTTCTTTTTTTTCCCCCTTCTAGACAAGGGCTTAATAAATGAGTCATTTGAAGAAAATATTGTGTGATGTTTTTAATATTTAATCAATTTATACATTCTTAAAATCACTTACTTTTTATTTCTATATGAGGTGGCATACAGTAATCTAATTTTTATTTTTGGGGTGGGGAGGTTACAGTATACCTGTACTATTGAAAACCTTCACCTTTTGCTAGGCTTGGTCTGCTTTGCATACGGTTTATGGAGATATCTCAAACACACACTCGTGACACCAATGGTATTTATATACTGTTGTGAGAACTTGGATTGTAAAACTGTTCAAATGATTTCTTTGAAGTACAGTATGCAGTAGCATTATCCTGTACACACCATGTCTGGCAAAGTCAGTTGCACATCCCCAAACCACAAAGAAAAATGCATTCACCTGCTTATAACTGCTTATCGACACGTCCCCCGGCCGATTCATTCTTGTTCTCTGAGCAGTTTCAAAAAAAAAAAAAGTATCTTCAAAAAAAGGTTGGACATCTTTTTAGAACGGAAAGGTATACAGGGATATACCAAAATAAGTAAACATGGGAAGGATGTTGATCCAGGGAGAAATTTGATTGAAATTATTTGGAATCAGAAAGGAATTAATTTGTTCCCCTTATGAGAAATCGTTGGATAATGTTTCCCTGCGTTTTTGGCTCGCCTTCCTCCGGATCAAAATACTGTTAATACAAATATAGGGAAAGTATCTGTAGTCTAAATATAACATACAGTAGGATGAACTCGATTTTAATGTCTTTTTTTTTTTTTTTTTTAAACCTAAAGAATGCCTAGAAGAAAGCGCAAATCCAGGGTGAAATAAGTTTGGGATTTAAGGGATAAAATAATGATTAGAATACACTCACTCAGTGCATGCGAGCAAAGAATGACGTGTCCTTCTCTTTTTCTCCTACGTGTTTGACTAGAACACAGCTAACTTCTTCAGGGATTAGATCCCAAACTTATTTCCCCATGGAGACATTTCTTTGCGCTTTCTTCTAGGCATTCTTTACTTCATCATTCTTGGGGTCAAGGATTTTCCCTATGTAAAGCAGCAAGAGCCTGCTTCAGCAATTACAAAAAGCCTCCCCATGGACATGCAGCTAATTTAAAGAGCCTGAGGAAGCCGAGTCCGGCGAAACGCGTTACTCTAATTGTTTGGACTATTTTGAGCCTTGGCAGCCACCGTAGCAAAGTGAAAAAACTAACAATAGCGCCTGCTCCGTTTGTGTGCTGACAGAATACTACAGCAGATAACCGGACGTGGTAGCGAGGACAAGTCTGCACGACGGAGGGAGTGGACTCTGCGGGGACTACCAGGGCGTTCCTTGATGTGAGTGTGCTTTAATAATAAATATCTGTTATATATTTTATCCCAACACAGTCTCCATGTCTATATATTGACGGGGGTCACCTACCTGTGACGAGGGGGCTGGTGATTGAACGCAAAGGGATAGCATAGAAGTGTTAACCTTTGAGGGATCACAAAGACACCATCTGAGGACCTTATACTTACATATGGCCGTGTCAGTAGTATTTGATCTATGTTATGATATCAGTCACAACCCCTTGCTATATCACTGAGTTGCCAACTCAACACTTGTGCACCTTTCAGCACAGAGGTGTTTCTTTGCCAAACCTACAATTGGCTTTTATATGCTGTAGCTTTGTTTTTGGCGGATAGATCTCTGCGCTCACCTTTTATCCTGTATCCCTCTTGGCTCTCGACCCGGCTCTCTCTCAACTACGCGGCTTCTCACCTTACCCGATCTCAGCTTGGACTTTGACCCTCCGGATCTCTCCTATCCCTGACCTTGGCTAACGGCAACTACTACCTCTATTCTTTTACCGGTACCTTAAGTATTGCTTCAGCTATTTCCACCTGGCCAGGCAACACACTAACACCACACTCCGGACACGCTCCTTCTGCGGCGGGTGCGTGCACATATACGTCCCCACCTCAGTATAAGGGACGGGTCTGGCCTGCGGGCAGCACCGGCGTAACAGTTTCCTACTTGTGCACTTCTTCCGGGGTTAGGAATGGATTACACCAGATATGATCTTTATAGCCCTCGAGGTAGGAGCCTAAAATTTATATTACATTTTTTTGGATCTTTGGAGTTTGGATCTTGACAGTGACCACCTGGAAACACAATAAAAAACAATAGGTAGCGCTAACACTAATATATATCAAAACATATGCTCTAAAAATAATGAAATTGAATTAATATAAAAAGTGAATTAATATAAAAAGTGTAGCAGCCTGGATACACCTCTGACCCCTAGTCAGACAAGAGTAATGGTACTGGATAGGTATCAATGGCGCTAAACACAATAGAATGGTAAATAAATTGGTAAATAAATTAAATATACAACCAGATGGGATGGAGGGTTGATCTCAGCCGGCGTGAATCAAACATGAAATAAGAAAAAGAAATACATAGTGTGATACTGTTAAGACACTAAAACAACAAACAAACAAACAAAAACTGGCAATGTTGCTGAACCACACACTAGACTAAAAAAGATAAATTTAATACATTATAAAAACATACAGTACAATTAAGCACAAATAGGCAAAGTTATAGGACCCAATCGATATCTGGCCGAATTGCCCGCTTACCGAAGCCAAGATGTTAAACCGCAGTGGATATTTTAGAGAGTATCCCCTCTCACAGTGGCTGGCACAGCTCCCAGATCGATTTCCGATATTCGCCGCGTGTAGAAGTATGGTAATGGAGGACGCGTTCATCCACGCTGTAGCAGGGGCAGGAAAACACTGTCTGTAGGTTAGGCAGTAAGGGCATGCGCAGAGGCGCCCGACACAGTGTAGATGGTGCCTCCAACTCCCCTGCTCCTCGCGGTCGCGTGTGCTCCAAAGGCGGCAAATTCAAAAGATGCTTCTGAGTCACAGAGCCGCACGGCAGGGCTGGCAATGGGTAACGGCAGCTGATGGCAACGCAGGGATATCGGGGACCACCCAACGCGTTTCGGAAGCTGCTGCCTCCTTCCTCAGGGGTAAATTGAATAAAGAAGTCCCTGTGTGTCCGTTTATTTATAGGAGAAATTTAAAGGTACATGTACCATAATAAAGTCCCGGTCATGCGCAGTAATGCAAATTCAATACTGCAGCATATATCAGCAACATCACGGAAAGTGCATAAAAACAATTGGTTAGCAGACAAATAGTTAAACACATTTGCACAAATAAGAACACATAAAAACATATAATCCAACATCATTATAATGATTCAAATCATCAATATTGATATTAATATTAAAGATATTAAAGATAGACAGCATGCAATATATGATGTCAAGTGAACATTGACACTAGCCCAATTGATGGTCAGTGGTGGATATAGGTGTTGGAGACAACATGTATTGAATGAGATACACTGTCTGGGTAATGGATAATAATATACTGCATTAATGTTGCAAATAAACCTACAATAACTACATATAAGTGACTTACCTAGTGTCTTATTGATATTTAATTAAAAAGATATCAAAAAAATGACAAAGAATATGATAACTTAGTATCTTAACATATAAACCAATATGTGTCAAGAAACATACGTGATTAATCATTAATAATTACTCAGTGATTCTCAGAAGCATCTTTTGAATTTGCCGCCTTTGGAGCACACGCGACCGCGAGGAGCAGGGGAGTTGGAGGCACCATCTACACTGTGTCGGGCGCCTCTGCGCATGCCCTTACTGCCTAACCTACAGACAGTGTTTTCCTGCCCCTGCTACAGCGTGGATGAACGCGTCCTCCATTACCATACTTCTACACGCGGCGAATACCGGAAATCGATCTGGGAGCTGTGCCAGCCACTGTGAGAGGGGATACTCTCTAAAATATCCACTGCGGTTTAACATCTTGGCTTCGGTAAGCGGGCAATTTGGCCAGATATCGATTGGGTCCTATAACTTTGCCTATTTGTGTTTAATTGTACTGTATGTTTTTATAATGTATTAAATTCATCTTTTTTAGTCTAGTGTGTGGTTCAGCAACATTGCCAGTTTTTGTTTGTTTGTTTGTTGTTTTAGTGTCTTAACAGTATCACACTATGTATTTCTTTTTCTTATTTCATGTTTGATTCACGCCGGCTGAGATCAACCCTCCATCCCATCTGGTTGTATATTTAATTTATTTACCATTCTATTGTGTTTAGCGCCATTGATACCTATCCAGTACCAGTGACCACCTGGAGATACATGTCAGAGGGGCTGCTGTGTGTGATCAGCACTCTGATCTCCTGGACGAGAAGTGGACAGGGCAAGCCTTCTTGAAGCAGGTCCCTGCACCTAGCAAGGCTAGAGTCTACTCCCCAGGTCCCCAATTGGTATTGTATCTTGTTTTGTACATCTTTGTTTTGCCTGCTGGCGTGCCAGAATGAACCAAATTTTATTCAACAACTTTGTCCTGTCTGGTGCTAGTGATCCCGGTGGTTTTGGTGTAAAAGTACTTGTCTCCTGTCACAGGCTTTTTCTTGGTGTAAAAGTACTGGTCTTCTGTGACACACCTACATTGATCAAGGAGGGTGTCGTTGGACCGGCGCAGACCGATTTCAAAAGTCTTTTAACCTCCATCTCTCCCGACCCACATTAAGTATTGGCTTCACTGAGACATTGTCATTGATGCCAAAGTTAGAGAAAGATGGAGGGTCCTAAAATATAATTTCAGGGATCTAGGTATCAAGCTTAAGACAAAGACCTCCAAGGTAGTCATTTTTGAAATACTACCCATGCAGGGCCTGTGCTAGTGCAGTGAATAAATTATCTTCACCCGGCGCGCGCTGTCCAAGCGCGCCCGGGACTAATGGCAGCCGCGTGAGAGGGAAGAGACTGCGGAGCAGAGGCAGGCCGCCGGAGACGGCGGGGACGCCCCAGAGCAATGGGAGGTGGCTGGCGCCGGCGAGGGGGACGTCCCACGGCAGCGGGAGCAGCAGGAGGTAAGGGAGATTCGCGCTGTGGTTGCCGAGAGCCCCTAGTCCTCACAGAAACATGGGTGTACAAGCATGGAGGGACTGTTTGGAAGAACTGCTGTTTGGTCCTGGGATATCATCCTATGACTCAGACTCTGTCTTCAGTTCTCATAGAAGTGTTAGAGGTTATTATCAGCTTCTTACAGACACTAATGAACACAATGTTTCTTCTCGCACTGGACTGAGAGTAATCCTGTTACACACTCCAACATTGATCAAGGAGTGTGTCGTTGGACCAGCGTGGACTGATTTCCAAAGTCTGTTTACCTCAATCTCTCCCGACCAACGCTAAGAATTGGCTTCACTGAGACACTTCTCTGGTTTCTGTGTCTGCATTTAGTCAGATGTTACTATTGCTGGCCTGTGCCCATGTGACACTATCGTCTGTTACCGCATCTATATAATGGGAGTAGAGGCTATCAAGCAGACATGTTTTATAGTAGGTGCTTTTTATGTGTCAACACTGAGGGAATAGTGCAGGGATTCAAATGGAACATTTGTTCCCCTTTTACTGGTTTGCAAACCATTACAATGTTATGTATGTGATTTCTCTCTGTACAAGCACTTTATTTCCCTCCAGCACATTATATTGTGATAGTACCCCAGATTTATAGGATATATAGTCTGCAGACCTCAGTCCGATTTATTCATGTGTACAGTATTTAGCAAATACCTCTCATTGATTTTAATAATGTTGTGATTTTGTTTGGCCACTTTGTCATGTGTGGGTATTTTTGTGATTGGTTATGACTGTTTCATGGCAATAAATGGTATATCAATGAGCGCACTGTCAGGAATATCTGTTTTCTCTCCTATTTGTATTCCTCACATTTCCATATTCCATGTGCACCATCTACTAGTAGATGTTATTGATTACCACAATACATTAGGAACCTTGAGCTGGTATCTGGATATTGTATTGTATGTCTTTATTTGTATAGCGCCATTAATGTACATAGCGCTTCACAGTAGTAACATACGTGGTAATCATATAAATAACAAATAATATAAATAACAGATCATGGGAATAAGTGCTTCAGACAAACGTAACATTTAGGAAGAGGAGTCCCTGCCCCGAGGAGCTTGCAATCTAATGGTATGTAGGAGGAATGCACAGAAACAGTAGTAGAGCATTTTAGTAAGTGCTTCTGCAGAGGGCCAAGTTCTATGCATCATTTGCCTAGTAATATCTACGGTGCTACTCATATGCTTCTTTAAGCAAGTGTGTCTTAAGGTGGGTCTTAAAGGTGGATAGAGTGGGTGCTAGTCGGGTATCGAGGGGAAGGGCATTCCAGAGGTGTGGGGCGGTCAGTGAGAAAGGTTTAAGGCAGGAGAGGGCTTTAGATACAAAGGGGGTACAGAGAAGACATCATTGAACAGAACGCAAGAATCGGGATATTGCATAGCGAGAAATTAGGGATGAGATGTAAGGAGGGGCAGAAGAGTGTAAAGCTTTAAAAGTGAGGAGGAGAATTGCATGTGTGATACGGGATTTGATAGGAAGCCAGGAGAGTGATTTCAGCAGGGGAGACGCTGAGACAGACTTAGGAAAGAGTAGAGTGATTCTGGCAGCAGCGTTTAGGATAGATTGTAGGGGAGACAGGTGAGAGGAAGGAAGGCTGGACAGCAGGAGGTTACAGTAGTCGAGACGGGAGAGAATGAGGACCCGAGTCTGAGTTTTAGCAGTCGAGCAACAGAGGAAATGGCGTATCTTTGTAATATTGCGGTGGAAAAAGCGACAGGTTTTACTGTAGATACATTTTTAATGTGAGAGGAGAATGTGAGAGAGGAGTCAAGTGTGATCCTTAGGCAGCGTGCTTGGGCTACTTGGTGAATGATGGTACTTCCAACAGTAATGTGGAAGTAAGGCCAGATTTGGGAGGAAGTATGAGGAGCTCTGTTTTTGTCATGTTAAGTTTAAGTTGGCGGAGGGCCATCTAGGATATCGCAGAGAGACATTCTGAGACTTTGGTCTGTACAGCAGGTGTAAGGTCAGGGGTTGAACAGTACATTTGTGTGTCGTCAGCATAGAGGTGATATTTAAACCCAAGGGATGTGATTAGGTCACCTAGAGAAAGTGTGTACAGAGAAAAGAGAAGAGGTCCCAGGACAGAACCCTGCGGCACCCCCACATAGAGATCTATGGAGGAGGAGGTGTTAGCAGAAGAGACACTGAAAGTACGATGGGAGAGGTAAGAGGAGATCCAGGATAGAGCTTTGTTACGAATACCAAGAGTATGGAGAATGTGGAGGAGAAGAGGGTGGTCCACGGTGTCAAATGCTGCAGAGAGATCGAGTAATATGAGCAGAGTGTAATGACCTCTGTCTTTGGCAGCATGGAGGTCATTAGTTATTTTAGTGAGGGCTCTTTCAGTCGAGTGAGCAGTGAGGAAGCCAGATTGTAGAGGGTCTAGGAGAGAATGGGTGTTGAGAAGGTGGAGCAAGCGAAAGAATACAAGCGTTCAAGGAGTTTGGAGGCAAAAGGCAGGAGGGAGACAGGTCGATAGTTAGAAAGACAGGTAGGGTCAAGCTTGCTGTTTTTGAGTAATGGTATAACGGTTGCATGTTTGAAGGAGGAAGAAAAGGTACCAGAATAGAGGGAGGTGTTAAATATGTGTGTGAGCATAGGGGTTATAGTAGGAACAAGATGTTTTAGGAGATGGGAGGGAATGGGGTCAAGAGGGCAAGTGGTAGAGAGAGAAGAGGACATCAGTAGTGATACATCCTCCTCTGTGATAGCGGAAAAAGTCAAGAAAAGCAGGAGGAGAGTTAGGAAGCAGTGTAGGATGGGAGGAGGAAACAGAGGGGATGTTCTGACGAATGGAGTCCACCTTTTCCTTGAAATAGTCAGCAAAGTCCTGAGGTGAAATGGAGGAAGAAGAGACAACTGGGGGTAGTTTGAGTAGAGAGTCAAAGACAGAGAAGAGTCAGCGTGGGTTAGTCTTGTGTGTGTTGATTAGTGACGAAAAGTAGGTTTGTTTAGCCTGGGAGAGGGCAAAGTTGAAACAGTTCAGAGGAACGAGTGGATGAACGCAGCATGCGCGTGTGGGAATTTAGCCAGGGTCTGGGGTTAGAAAGGTGAGGGCGACAGACAGAGAGAAAGCGGGGCATGTATATCAAGAGAGGAGGATAAGGCAGAGTTGTAGTTCCAGACCAGGTTGTCAGGGTCTGTAGCAGAACTGAGAGAAAAGAAGGAGGAGCGTAAAGCGGAAACAAAGGCTGGTAGGTTAATAAAGCGCAGGTTTCTGCAGAAGAGAGGGGTAGAATGGAGATGGAGAAGGGGACAAACGAGAGAGAGAAAATGAGATGAGGTGATGTCAGAGAGAGGAAAGGGGGAAATGGAGAAATCAGAGAGAGAAAAGTTTTTTGTGAAAACTAGGTCTAGGTAGTGGCCATCCTTGTGGGTGTTAGCTGCAGTCCACTGTTGAAGGCCAAAGGAAGAGGTTAGAGAGAGAAAGCCAGAAGCCCAAGGGAGAAAGCAGTCATCAATGTGGCAGTTGAGTCCCCAAGGAGGAGAACAGGGGAGTCTGAGGAGAGAAAGAAAGAGAGCCAGGATTCAAAGTGAGAGAGAAAGGCAGAAGGGGGATGAGTAGAGGTAGGTGGGCGATAGATGACCGCCACATGGACAGGAAGAAGAGAGAAGATCTGGACAGTGTGAACCTCAAAGGAGGGAAAAGCAAGCAAGGGAGGAATAGGAAGGATTCGGTAATGTCAGAGAGAGGAGAGGAGTAGCCCCACGCCTCCACCCCTGCCATCAGGTCGCGGAGTGTGGGAGAAGGAAAAGCCACCATAGGAGAGGGCAGCTTCCAGAGCAGAGTCAGACTGAGTGAGCCCGGTCTCAGTTACAGGCATACCCCGCATTAACATACGCAATGGGACCGGAGCATGTATGTAAAGCGAAAATGTACTTAAAATGAAGCAGTACCTTTTTTCCACTTATTGATGCATGTACTGTACTGCAATCGTCATATACGTGCATAACTGATGTAAATAACACATTTGTAACATGCTCTATAGTCTCCTCGCTTGCGCACAGCTTCGGTACAGGTAGGGAGCCGGTATTCCTGTTCAGGACGTGCTGACAGGCGCATGCGTGAGCTGCCGTTTGCCTATTGGGCGACATGTACTTACTCGCGAGTGTACTTAAAGTGAGTATCCTTAAAGCGGGGTATGCCTGTATAGCAAAGAGAAGCAGGGAGTGAGAGCGAAAGAAGTCATGCACAGAGGCACTTGTTAGAAAGGGAGCTAGCAATCCAAAGGGCACAGGAGAATGGGAGAGAGGAGGGTGGCAGGGGATGGGTATGAGTTTGGAGGGGATGACACCAGAGGGAGTAGAAGTTGCATTTGACAGGCGAGGGCGAGAGCAAGTAGAAATAAGGCAGGGACCAGGATTGGGAGAGATATCCCCAGAAGCGAGGAGGAGAAGCATGGAAAGAAAGAGAATGTGTGAGGATGATTTGTAGGGTTGTGTTTTAGTGCAGGGGGTATAGCTGTGTGGTGTCAGAGGGCGCAGGTAAGAAAGGAGTTCATGTGAACTGAGAAGCGGTGAAGAAAGGAGAGATGGCGAAATATGAATAGAGATAGAGACATGGGGCTGGTAGAAAGAAGTGCGTATTTTGAAAAGAAGCGAGGTCAGAGCAAATATAAATAGTAGCAGCGGCATGGCAGCAATAGTTTAGTGCTGAGATGTTTGGTCTGCGATAGAAAATGTCCACCTTTCCAGCGTATCTTTTGTGTTTACCATAATTATTATGGTTGTTATGGTTATTATCAGGGTGTGTTTGGTGACTTTGTCACAGCTATACGTAAGTAGATTAAAAAGAAAACTCCACCCACCCTATGAAAAGAAAATTACATTTATATGAAAAATACCATTTATTCTCAGTGCCATACCAATTACAGGCAGTCCTCGGTTATCCGACACAATGCGTTACTCAAAATGGCGTTGTAAAGCGAAACGTTGTAAAGCGAAACACGTTTTCCCATAGGAACACTGTTTAAATGAAAGGTTCCGTTCCTGAAGGCATTTTTAACACTAAAATACACCAAATATTTTATGCAGGCAATAAGATATGCAGCACACACATAAATTATATAGTGTATATACTGTATTATATATATAATATAACATAATAAATAATATATTATATAGTATAATATAATATTATATAGTACAATATTATATATATACGCTCTTACGACGTTTTGCAACATTGTTTATGTGAATGTGTATATACATATACACACATACACAACGTTGCAAAGCGTCGTAAGAGCGTTGGATAAGCCATTTTGGCGTTGTAAAATTGAACATAGGTATGCATTGCATAGCGTTGGATAAGCCATTCGTTGTAAAGCGAAGCGTTGTAAAACGAGGACTGCCTGTACTGTAAAATGAAGTATAATCACAAACCTAAATATGCAGCAGGAGTTTCAATAAGTTTCTTCTGTTACCATGACAACAGATGCTGTAGAAGGCCGCTCCGCATAAGTTATAACCTCCTCCCTCACCTGCTACACACACCTTCCCCCTCCAGCAGCTGCCCCCACCTCCCCCTCCTGTAGCTACACACACCTCCCCCTCCCGCAACTGCACACACCTCCCCCTCCCACAGCTGCACACACCTCCCCCAGCTGCACACACGTCCCCCTCCCCCAGCTGCACACACCTCCCTCCTCCCCCAGCTGCACACACCTCCCCTCTCCCACAGCTGCACACACCTCCCACAGCTGCACACACCTCCCCCTTCCCGCAGCTGCACACACCTCCCCCCTCCCGCAGCTGCACACACATCCCCCTCCCACAGCTGCACACACCTCCCCCCTCCCACAGCTACACACACCTCCCACCTCCCGCAGCTGCACACACCTCCCCCTCCTGCACACACCTCTCCCCTCCCACAGCTGCACACACCTCCCCCTCCTGCACACACCTCTCCCCTCCCACAGCTGCACACACCTCCCCCCTCCCGCAGCTACACACACCTCCCCCCTCCCACAGCTGCAAACACCTCCCCCTCTCGCAGCTGCACACACCTCCCCCCTCCCGCAGCTGCACACACATCCCCCTCCCACAGCTGCACACACCTCCGCCCTCCCACAGCTACACACACCTCCCACCTCCCGCAGCTGCACACACCTCCCCCTCCTGCACACACCTCTCCCCTCCCACAGCTGCACACACCTCCCCCCTCCCGCAGCTACACACACCTCCCCCCTCCCACAGCTGCAAACACCTCCCCCTCTCGCAGCTGCACACACCTCCCCCCTCTCGCAGCTGCACACACCTCTCCCCTCCCATAGCTGCACACACCTCCCCCCTCCCGCAGCTGCGCACACCTCCCCCTCTCGCAGCTGCACACACCTCCCCCCTCTCGCAGCTGCACACACCTCCCCCCTCCCCCAGCTACACACACATCCCGCAGCTGCACACACTTCTCCCTCCTGCAGCTGCACACACCTCCCCCCTCCCCCAGCTACACACATCCCGCAGCTGCACACACCTCCCCCTCCCCCAGCTGCACACACCTCCCACCCTATGTCCTTGCTACCTTGGGCTGAGCAGCGGTGCGGTCTTGCACCATTCTGGCACACCCCAGCTCCCCCTTCTTACAGCTCTCCCCTCTCCTGTTGAGCGGAATTTTTGATCCCGGTGTCACGGGAGACAGTACTTTTAACACCTTTAAACCTTCTGGGATCAATTCACTAGGCAAAAAAACAAGGTAGTGGAATAAAATGAGGTTTATTCGGGTAAACCTGCGTACACACAAATGAAATACACAATACAGTTGAAATACACACTTACTGGGGGTGAAAACTAGCCTCAAATAGGTGCAGGCGCCTGCTTCAGGAAGGCTTACCCTGTCCACTCCACGTCCAGGAACATACGGTACTCTTTTCGGGAGAGCCACCACACTCTCCCCGCTGGTCTCTGCTCCGTACAATTCTCAGAACTTGGACGCGAGAACGTGCTCCCAGCGCTTATCCTCCGCTTGGCCAGGCTACCCCGGCGCCTCTAAGCCGAGCACCCGACGGTCGTTTCACTGGACTAAGCCTGGAGCAAGTCACTTTATTTATAAATTCTCAGACCCGTTACGTAATGTTTTTTCTAAATTTCACTCCACAAATGCACTAATTTACACTATTTCATGTTCTATTTCGTAAAAAAAAAATCTGAGTGGTTCGGGGATTGAGCGCCCTCCCAGCATTTTTTACGAAGTAGAATATGAAAGGGTGCAAATTGGTGCATACGTGGAGGGAAATTTAGAAAAAAAATTACATAACGGTCACATGATTTATAAGGTCTGTTACGTTCTGCAGCATTGCGGTGTCACATGGCAACGCTGTGTTATGGAAACGCGTCGGAACATTGCAAGAGGAAGAGGCCCGGGCGGCAAAAAGGTAAGTGTCTATGGGCGGTAAATTTGTACTGTAAATCTGCCACTGCTCATAAAGCACTGTTTTTACCTCACCCCAGACCAACAAATGTTTTCACCCTATAAGTACACAATACACCTCTATTTTCAGACAAGAACAAAAAAAGTTGAAGCTACTGTAGAGGGAGATGGACGTACAGATGTCGCAGATGTTGTTAACCCCTGTTAAAACAAAATAATGAGTTAGATAACGTGTGCCTTATCCCTTTAACCAATAGTGTTAATGTTAAATAACGTGCCAGCATCAACACAATAATCCTTCGTGAAGATTTGCTTCATTAGATGGGTACAAATAAATGTCCCACCTTTCAGTGATATACAGTATCCAATAGTCCACGGTTCCGGTTCTTTTTTCAAGTTCTTCAGAGACAAATAGAACACATATTTACCAGCACCATATCAGTCCGTTACATCAGGTTTTCAGGCATATAGAATTTGGTTATAGAGTGGATAATCTTCAGTTTGGTTGATGTTAAATGATTCAACTTGGTGTTAATATAATTTCTGACGCTCGCTTATATGCCATTTTACTGGCTTTAGGCTACATATGTCTTCCGTCAACCGTTAATGTTTAAACCAAAAGTCCTTCACGTCCTTGTCTATCCACTGATCTTTAAAGACTATTTCTCAAGATACCTATCTTTACTTTGTTTACCAAACTCCCTTGTTCTGTCACTGAGTAACTATAGTATTAACTGTGTTCCTAATCTTTAAACCCGATCTCTATCATATTGTTTTACTAACTAACAATTTCTAACTACCCCAATATAATTTCTATTGTAATACTATATTCCTTATTTTAACTAGTTACATGCTGAATATATATATGTGTAATTACAGTATTATTCAGGCTTGAAATCGTCCTATCATCATTCCCCCCCTTAGTTGAACTATTACTAGCGGGTGGCTTTCAAAACAAGAGATCCGTGGGTCTCTTGAGCCTCGGCGATTAAACTTGACTTCACAAGGTAATGGTAATGTCTGCCACATATGTAAGGCAGGGAAATTGTACCTCTAGAGAAAACATGATAAGGGATTAAGTAGTGTTTGTTGTATTATAGTATATACTGTATGAACAATACATTGATTAGGAAGATCAAGTGGTTTCCATATGGTGTCACTTCTTACAACTCGTCCCATTGACTTGTAGACAACTATGCATGATACCGTATGTGTCCTAAAGATGAACTCTAAAGGGCCCTCTGACCATTAATGCGGATTCTCCTTTTTCAGAAGAGGAGAGAGGTCAGCAGGGATACCAATCCATTCAGGTAGAAAAGCTGCTTCATACTTGAAAACTCTGAGGAATGGAGACTCGGGCAAAGTGAAATTTGTGAGGTATATGGTCTCACCTCTCACCATGTATCCAGCCCAGAACCCAAATGTCCCTATGGTCATGATTGTATGGTTACAGTGGGCCAAGAGGGCAAAGTCTCGACCAGGAGAACCTTCCTTTCCATCTCCAGCAAAGTGAATATCCCCCAATGAGTTGTTCATATTCTCCTTGCACCAATCCATGCCATTGCTGGACACCACAAAGAGAGGGTTTTCATACTTGTCTCTGAAGTAGTCCATGGCTTTGCGCATGTATTTCTTGTCAGCTATCACCCCTTTCCATGCATTAGGCATAACATGGACATAGTCCCCCCTGCGGACATGCACCCCAACAAAGGTGACATTTTTCCGGTCACCCCGTATTCTGGTGAGGTAGGCATTGGTCTCCTCTTTAATAAAGTCATGGAAGGTAAACTCCTGGAGAATCTCCTCCCTTATGTGGTGATAAAAAGTCCATGAGCAGGGGGTACTTCCAAGTTTAACATACTCTCCTTGGATGTTATTGTATTCTGGAGACATCCAGTCATGAAGTGCATAGTTCCTCCACTTTATGCGATCAACAACCTCCTGGTGAATCACAGGCAATTTAATCTTAAAGATCTTGGCCAGTTGATTGTGGGTTCCTGGCAAGACATAGGCTTGGTGGCCATTCAGCTTTGCAAGGGAATACAGGGTGGCGTACTCCCCCATTAGGTTGCCCATACGTCCAGTAGTATCTATGGTCCACATACCCGTGGGAGCTTGGGTGGCGATCGGTAGTTTCGCCTCAATTAATTTTGTATTAAATGAGTCCTCTGAGTTACTGTTTCCATGGAATGTTGTAGAAGGTCTTCGTTTCATTTTGCAATAGTAACAGTAGGACATACTCATGACAAAGAGCATTACTATGCAGGTAATGAGAGTCCAAATCACACGGCCGTTCATTTTCCGAGACGCTCCTACCTAATTAACAAAACAGGGAAAATAAATTTTAAAAAAGACTTCTAAAGAAAATTACAAAAAAATGGACTGAATGTCCCATCTAGATGTGCAAACTTTTTGCACACTTAACTGAACTTTGTGAATTTAATCATACAAGTTTGTTTAACGCTAAACATCAAAGGGCATTGCGTTTTTAAAAAATGTATTTCAATTGCTTTTATTTTTGAACTTCTATAAAATGTAAAGCATTTTAAAAAGTGGCAGTGTTGCTATTTTACACAATAAAATCGCACATTTTGAACAATTTGGGCCATTTCTCTAGACATTTTGGCGCCAAAAAGTTAAATCAACATTGTCTCTTTTTTTTTTAACCTTTTGGAAAGTTTGATAGAAACACTGACAAAGCAAATCTCCTCTAGTCCCATGTCCATTTTTTGTGAAAGCTTTTTTACTTAAAGTTCAGTAAGGTGACTCTTTGGGAGAGATGCAAATTACAGGGGCAACTACTTGCATCCCCCCCCCTCCTTCTTCAAACAAAACAACCCCTACCATAGTAATGAGCAATAGCCCTATAAGCTAAATGGGACTAATAGGGATATTCCCAATAGAAAAGCACTAAACAATACATTTAACAAAGTATACATTACAATAAAATAGAACATAATAAAACCCTAGCCTTTTAATCCATTGAATGTCGCTCACCGGGGGCCTAGATACCCACCAATCATTAATGCTCCCCTGAGCAGCCTTTACTTACACTAACCTTGCTCCTAAGGACACCTTTCATTCAAGATTTCATGCTGATCACAATATAATGTAATAAAATAATATTGAGCTGTGCATGCTAACAAGACCTATTAAAGTGTGTTTAATCTTACCTTATTAATATGTCTTTTTTTCTACTTAATTGAGGTTTTCTGCCTTCTGAGATTTAACTTTTCCTGCTTCACAAATCTCTAACTTCAATGCAGCACCTGTACCATGGACATCTCTTTACCTGTTCACTGCTTGTTTAAACCAAGGAAAAGAAGTGAAGAAGTGACAGGTAGGAGGGGCCAGGTGAAGCAGGGAGGGAAGCATATAGGGAATGGTTACTGTACACTGCTGTTCTTCCAGATGATGAACAAGAACAAGGAAATTGGCTGCATGTATATTTATTCGTGGATAACTTTTAAATAGCCCCCTTATTTAATGCATCCATACCTGTAACGCAAATCCGCAAGGGTGATTTGCATTACGATGCCCTTGCATTAACACAAAATATATTACAGTGCGTCAACAAATTGTAACAGCCGTTAGGCTTACAATTGTATGCTAATGAGCCATGTAGCCAACATGGCATATCCTCAAACCTCCGTTCATGCTAGCGTATGGAAATAATGCTACGATAATTAGCTCAAACCGAACACCTGCCGTTACTGCCACTGGGACCATGATTATCATTGCGTTACTTCGGAGAAAACAAAAACAGCCAACAGCACTAATATGTTCAACAATAGGAAAAACTCACATTTATTCCGCCAGAAGGGCAGCAGGAAACACAATGTAAAACAAGCAACGTTTCAGGTCACAATGACCCTTTAGCAAGCTCTAAATAGAGCTGTGGCCTGTTTTCTATGTTATTATATTGGAGAATGGATGGCACTTCCTAGTCTAATGCTCACCTAGATGCTGCTTCTATCAGTTATTCTTTTTGAACATTCCTGTGTGTTTTATATAGCATGTGAGTGTGTACTATGTAACTATGGAAATCCATATATATATACATATGAAACTCACTGACGTCACCGAATTCTCGCGAGATTTGGATCAGAGAACTCACTGTGTGACGCCGGAGCAAGGGGAAGGCAGCGTCCCTCGTGCATTTCGGTCCCTGCAAGGACACAGAGGGGCTACTGCAGTAGGACATACCACGGACATCACAGCGAAGTCCTCCCTACCGGGTTCCTGCGTCTGACGGGCTGAGTTTTACTCAAAAATGCTTTATATTCAGCTATGTTTGTGAGTGTGTATTTTTAAATCCTTCATTCCATAAACTTTATTGTTATACTATTTTATGCTATGAGTGCGCCTGTTTTTTCTGTGTTTTTATATATATATATATATATATATATATATATATATATATATATATATATATATATATATATATATATAGAACACACAAATGAAAAGGACAAAGACAACCCCCTTGTTAGCACTCTAAATTACACCTAAAGAAAATCTACTAATAAAGATTATATTGCAAGAACCAGATGCACTGCAGAGTCAGAAAAATGAACACGATTTTATTGGAATAACAGCAAGACACACTAACTTAAAAACATGAATATACTAAAGACAGCCTAACAAAATATATGTATCAAAAATATATTGGATAAAAGGGGGACTGTTAATCTAGTGAATGAATTCTATTTTGCCTCAAAAAAACTAAAATGTGTCTAAGTGAATATACATTGTAACACAAAAGTAGTTTAATATAACCCTTGAAGGTAATACAAAATATTATAAATCCCTACTGGCATGAATGCCTAATAGAGAGATATATGATGGTTTGTGGCATGGAGGAAAAGTATATAATCAATGACCCAGTATACAGCCTGGAAAAATAATATATTACCAAAAATAAAGGGGGGAGAGAAAGGCAAACAGGGAAAAAAATGATATGAAAATAATAATCATACCCTGCCTAGCAATTCCCCCAAAAAAGAAAACAATGAGAACTGATGCAGCAAACAAAAACAAAAAAAAAATATACCTATTAATGACATGCTAACAAACAGAGTCATACAAATGGAAAATACAGCAGTGCATAGCACTGCAAGGACAAGTAATGCCCAGACAGCAAAGAGAGTTAATACTCAGCTGTAGCAGGGTTGCGTGAGGCATGTGTCCATCAGATTGTAGAAGGTTTGTTCCAATGTTTGTGCATAGCAGAAATAAAGAGAATCAAAAAATGCTGCAACAGATCCTTCACAAGTCCATCCAAATAAAGATTACATGGGGGCTGTCAGAGAGTAAACACTGAGTGTTTTTTTTTTTTTCCATATATCTCTCTATTAGGCATTCATGCCAGTAGGGATTTATAATATTTTGTATTACCTTCAAGGGTTATATTAAACTACTTTTGTGTTACAATTTATATTCACTTAGACACATTTTAGTTTTTTTGAGGCAAAATAGAATTCATTCACTAGATTAACAGTCCCCCTTTTATCCGATATATTTTTGATACATATATTTTGTTAGGCTGTCTTTAGTATATTCATGTTTTTAAGTTAGTGTGTCTTGCTGTTATTCCAATAAAATCTTGTTCATTTTTCTGACTCTGCAGTGCATCTGGTTCTTGCAATATAATCTTTATTAGTAGATTTTCTTTAGGTGTAATTTAGAGTGCTAACAAGGGGGTTGTCTTTGTCCTTTTCATTTGTGTGTTCTATATAGTTGTTATTATCCCCTAGCACCAACAAGCTCTATAACTTTTCTAACTGATTTAATTTGGGGTTTATATTTTATTTTACCCCTATAGTCAGTATTAATCTGGGGGCTTGATTTAACCTTTAATATTAGGTGTTGAGCAACTTTCCTTTTTTGTGTGTTTTATATATATATATATATATATATATATATAAATATTTAAATATATACAGTATATATATATATATATATATATATATATATATATATATATATATATATATATATATATATATATATATATATATATATATACTGTACACACACACAGTCATGTGAAAAAGAAAGTACACCCTCTTTTAATTCCATAGTTTCAGTACATAATAACAATCATCTGTTCCTTAGCAGGTCTTAAAATTAGGTAAATACAACCTCAGATGAACAACACCACATGACATATTACACCGTCTCATGATTTATTTAACAAAAATGAAGCCAAAATGGAGAAGCCATGTGTGAGAAACTAAGTATACCTTATGATTCAATAGCTTGTAGAACCACCTTTAGCAGCAATAACTTGAAGTAATCGTTTTCTGTATGACTTTATCAGTCTCTTACATCGTTGTGGAGGAATTTTGGCCCACTCTTCTTTACAACATAGCTTCAGTTCATTGAGGTTTGTGGGCATTTGTTTATGCACAGCTCCCATAAAGGTCCTGCCACAGCATTTCAATCGGGTTGAGGTCTGGACTTTGACTGGGCCATTGCAACACCTTGATTCTTTTCTTTTTCAGCCATTCTGTTGTAGATTTGTTGGTGTGCTTGGGATCATTGTCCTGTTGCATGACCCAATTTCGGCCAAGCTTTAGCTGGTCGGACAGATGGCCTCACATTTAACTCTAGAATACGTTGGTATACAGAGGAGTTCATGGTCGACTCAGTGACTGCAAGGTTCCCAGGTCCTGTGCTGCAAAATAAGCCCAAATCATCACCTCTCCACCACCGTGCTTGACAGTTGGTATGAGGTGTTTGTGCGGATATGCTATGTTTGGTTTTCGCCAAACGTGGTGTTGTGCATTATGGCCAAACATCCCCACTTTGGTCTCGTCTGTCCAAAGGACATTGTTCCAGAAGTCTTGTGGTTTGTTCAGATGCAACTTTGCAAACTTAAGCAGTGCTGCCAAGTTCTTTATAGAGAGAAGAGGCTTTCTCCTCGCAACCCTTCCAAAAAAAACATACTTGTTCAGTCTTTTTCTAATTGTACCGTCATGAACTTTAACATTTAACATGCTAACTGAGGCCTGTAGAGTCTGAGATGTAACTCAGGTCTGACCTTGGGGGGAATTTGCTGGGACGTCCACTCATGGGAAGATTGGTAACTGGCTTGAATGTTTTCCACTTTTGAATAATCTTTCTCACTGTAGAATGATGGACTTTACATTGTTTGGAAATTGCCTTATAACCCTTCCCAGATTGATGGGCAGCAACAATTGCTTCTCTAAGATCATTGCTGATATCTTTCCTCCTTGGCATTGTGTTAACACACCTGAATGCTCCAGACCAGCAAGCTCCTAAAACTTCGGCTTTTATAGAGGTGGTCACACTTGCTGATGATCTATTAATCAAGGGCATTTGATTAGCAGCACCTGTCTGCTACTTAGCATCTTAATTCCTATGGAAGCAGTAAGGGTGTACTTAGTTTTTCACACATAGCTTCTCCATTTTGTCTTTATTTTTGTTAAATAAATCATGACACGGTGTAATATGTCATGTGTTGTTGTTCATCTGAGGTTGTATTTACCTAATTTTAAAAGCTGCTAAGGAACCTTATTATGCTGCTAAGCTAAGCTGCTAAGGATTGTTATTATGTCCTGATATTTGAAACCATGGAATTCAAAGACGGTGTACTTTCTTTTTCACATGACTGTTAGTGTGTGTGTGTGTGTGTGTGTGTGTGTGTGTGTGTGTGTGTGTGTGTGTGTGTGTGTGTGTGTGTGTGTGTGTGTGTGTGTGTGTGTGTGTGTATGAGAAGGGGGAGAGGGGGGGCTCCTGCACAGCTGTGAATAATTACTACATAGAGAGGTGCTATCAGGGATAACAACGTATGTATATAAATCGGAGGGGAGAGATCCCTTAATGATGCACTCTACTCTACTAATCAAAACAATACATTTTTATTAAAAAAATGGGTAAACATTAGATATAATTAAAACCTAAAGGAATGCGCTATGAGAAACCAGATATATAGGCTTCCCTGTTGTCAAATGGCCTGGGTATATTAACCCCAGAAAGCCAAGTATGCTGGGTGTGACTTGCAATAAATGCAAGGTATAATCATTACACCCAAACGTTAGTGCAGTGTATGTTATGTCGCTGAGATAAACCCCATTAGGGGCTGAGGTATGGTAGAGGATAATCCTGCCTAATGTGGCATTTAGAACTTGATTGTGCTGTGTGATATCATATGCCTAATGTTCAGGTATATCACTGCACAAATTATGGTCCAGAGGTTAACTAGTTGGCAGGGATACAGTAAATGACACCCTAGCATAAATTCATGAGCTATCAGTGATGTCCCTACAGTAGAGCATAGTAGTCATATATCAATTAATCCTTGGGTAGGATATAAAATGTGGGATCTACTCACAGAGCCATGTTGTGTAATCAGACCTGGGTTCACTCGATGTTGCTAACACTCATAGCAGGACAAATGCAACCCTCATACACCTCTCTCTAGCTAGTGGGATCCACGTTTGTGGCCCACATCAAGGTTAAATCTATGCAGACAACTGTACTATGGCAGACAAAGATCAAACACCTATGTGTTTGTCGCGCAACAGACATCACTGTGACGCCATCCCAACCCACGTTTCGTTCCTAAGGGACGGAACTTCTTCGGGGAACCCGAGACTGAGTGAAACCTATAAGTGAGAAAGATAGCTAAATATGGTGAAGTATGTTTTAGTGACACACAGCGCAAGAACAGATTTTACTTACAAAGTGGAAGATAAAAATGGGCATGTCGGGATAAAATCCTAGTCTTTAACTGCAATAGAGGAACAGGTAACCGCAGGATCCATTGCACAATCGCGAAGAAACGCCGTCTGCTATCCGACGCTTGTGCACCAGGTCTCTTCCACTTCGGTAGCAAAGTCTTGAGGTATTTGCGCGATTATGGTCTACTCCCACCTATAGTATCCGGAGGTGCCTCCGTTGGTGAAGTCGGCCCGAGAGTGCGGATTAGAGTCCCAATTGCCTTGAATAAAGCATGCAGTCAAAGAAGGCTAGTAAAATTTTGGCGACAAGACTACCGTAGCCCTACGCGTTTCGTCTAAACAGACTTTGTTTGAAGTTACACCTGTATGGGGGATCTTAAGTAGATTGAAATCCGCTGTGATGCTGTAGGTCACAATCTGGGCCATCTATATACCAACCAGGTGAGAGCCTCTTACAGGGGACAAGTGCAGACAATATGAGATTAAGAACCCATAACATATACAATTAAAAATATCAGAACATTTAAAAAAATAACATATGTAAAAATAATTAATTATATAGAAAATATACTTCTTCATAGAACACAGCAGAGAAACAATATAAAAGTAGCAAAATGAGATGAACGAACAGGAATCATGGAAATAGATACAAAATGGATACTGTGTCAAAAATGCACCCAGATCTATATCCACATTGAGACCCAGTGGAACAAGTGTTTTGACAGCATGTACACTTTGTCTCTAATCTGGAAATAGCATTTGTAGTATCCCCCCTTTCTAATTGTGGGGTAATTTATCTATTCCCACACAGAGAATACCTGCAGGATTACAATTATGAAATTCGGAAAAATGTTTGGACAAATTATGCTGTGGAAACCCTTTTGTATATTATTAATTTGTTCAGCAAAACGGAGTTTTCATTTCCTTTGTAGTGCGCCCTATATATAGCCCCTTGCAGGGGCACTGAACAAAGTATATAATGTTTGTAGACTCGCAAGTAATGAAATGACATATATTATAAATATTACCCGTATGTTGGGATTTGAAAGATTTAACATTTTTAGCCCCTTATAAATCTATTTTACACGTTTTACATTTTAGGCGTCTATAAAAGCCCTTAGTATCCAAAAATTTGGTATTGGAGACTTTTTGATGTGTCGGTTCAAGACAACTTGGTGCCAATTTATTTTTATTTTTTTATTACTTTAATTTTTAATGAGCATTTTCAAACATACAAAATGAGGTGAACATAACATACTACACAAAAAAAGGGGGATACAGTAATACAGATAAACTGGTTGTGGAACAGTGGAGAAGAGGGAAATCGGGGAGGGGGGGAAGGGGTACCATTTGTACCAATATCGTACTGTATTCAACAAATTAAATACCACATGTATCACTCTGTTCAAAGTATTCTAGTCTATATATGGGGATATACCTGAATGGCGGAACCAAGGAGCCCAAATATCAGAGAATTGCGAGGTAGAGCCGTTCAGATAGGCTGAGAGTTTTTCCATATAGACTATATGCCAAATTTTGTTGTTTATTTGATTTAAGGATGGGGGGGCCGGTTGTTTCCAGTTTTTGGCAATTGTACACCGTGTAGCGTTTAAAATTTGGGATATTACTCTAGCTTTTTTTTTGGAGATATTAGCCATTGGTTTTCCTAGTAATATAGATACTGGGTCGTGTGGGACAGAGATTTCTAGTATCTTGTGTATTAAGGTGAACACTTCCGTCCATGTTTGTTGGATTTTGGGGCATGACCAGAATATGTGCAGTATATTCCCCACTTCACCACAACCGCGCCAGCACAGAGGGGAAACGCCTGGGAGAAAAGTGTGCAGCCTGGCAGGAGTCATATACAGTACCATCTGAATATTAACTTGTAAATATTCTCCTTAATTACAACGCATGATGAATTTTTGGAAACAGATTCCCAGATGTCTGTCCAGGTATCGAGATCTATACAGATGTTAAGATCCTTTTCCCAGGAAACCATATATTTATCGAGGGTTTGGTTGTTCTTGATAGAGGATAAACTGTGATATATTCTGGAGATGATGCCCTTTGTGTGGGGTTGGTGTAGACACCAGTCCTCATACAAAGTTAAAGCATGGGGTTGACTTGGCTTATATACTGATTGGATATAGTGCCTAACCTGGAGAAATCTGAAGAATTCAGAGGAGGGGATATCATGGTTTGTTTGTAGCAAAGCGAATGGGGAGACTTTCCCTTGGGTGAGGATATCCTTGACTCTTGTGAGTCCTTTTTGAATCCAGGTATGGGAGTGCGGGTTTCCTGTGTAAAAAGGAAGGGAGGGGTCCGAGAATAGTGGTTGCATAAGGGAAGGGGAATCGGTTAGTTGGAACTTGGTTTTGAGGGAGTCCCAGAGATTACAGGCAAAGGATATCACAGGGTTCTTGTAGATCTCAGGTGGTCTAGACTTTTTGTTGAGCAGAGAAGATTTTTTATTTTACATGGGGAACAAACTAGGTCCTCTATCTCAACCCACCTCCTCTCGGTTGGGTTTGAGTGCCAGCTAATGAGTTGGGTGCCAATTTATTATTAAGTGTATCAGATTTTGTAAATAAAACATGTGGGTTCTTAGGAAGGTGTGATTGCAGAATGGTATCTTTTAAAACTAAGTGCCAATGTTTATGAATGACTTTTTTAATGTCTTTAGCTAAGGGATTAAACTGTGTAATAAACGGAATATCAATTTTACCATCAATATTTGTTGTATTTTGAATTTTATTAGAATTATATTTGAGAAGGTCTTTTCTATCAATATTATGAATTTTGAAATAGGCTTGTTCCAATGTGGCTTTTTTTTTATAGTTCTTAGATTCAAATTTGGACAACATAAATGATGTTACTAGAGCAGTTTCTTTTGACTCTTCTTAGCTCTCCTTGTGGATTATTTTCAATCCAGGGTTTCTGATGATTGCTATCAGCCTCAATATAATTAAGACAACTGACAGGTTTGTGATCAGTTTTGTCTGAATTTGACCTACATCAATATAGATAAGGAGGTCAAGAAACTCCAAATCAGTAGTGCTATAATTGAGTAAATTTAGGATTAATATGATTTTGATTTAAATAATCAAAAAATAATAGAGTTTCGTGATCACCATCCCAAATAAAAAAAATATCATCCACAAATCTGGTCCAGAGCACTAGGTATGCACCGAATTCATGCTGAGACCAGATTTTTATGGTCTTCCCACATCCCCATAAAGGGATTATCATAACTCGGTGAAAACCTGGTGCCCATTGCCGTGCCCTTAATTTATAAAAAAAAATTCTGCATTAAACCAAAAAAAATTATGTGTTAAAGTAAATTGTATTAATGTAATAATAAAATCAATATGTGTTGTTGAGTAAGTGCATTCTAATATGTGTGTGTGTGTGTGTGTATATGTGTGTGTGTGTGTGTGTGTGTATTGTGACATGGTCCCAGGATAATGGGCAGCTTTCTGTATATAGAGACATAGTAAGTGTATGTATATATATATATATATATATATATATATATATATATATATATATATATATATATATATATATATATATATATATATATTGTGACAGAGTCACTGACTCAGTAGGCTGTGACAGTGAATGGAGAGATGCTGCAGCCAGTTCACAGAGTGTTAATTTCCTCAGACAGAGAAAGCACAGCTGAAGACTAATTAAACAGGGGCTGAACTCATCAGTGAAACAAGTGCTTTAAAAAGCAGGAAGTTGCTCACAGAAGGTGAGCTTGTTTTTTCCACGTGAGGGTGGAGAGACTTCTCCCGGCTGGGAAGCCGTAGCTGTTGCTCTGGTTCCCCAGTCTTGCGAGGAGCTTTGCTGCTGGGACCAGCTGGGACCCCAAGCCAGGATAAAGATACAGATTGCTGCGAGGCTGGACACAGCCTGCTCCCCGGAACCGTGTTCCTGTTTGCTGTTGGAGCTACATTACAGATAAGACTTTGTTATGATACTTATTGGTTATACTTTGTTGAGCACATGTTTTGGGCATAACCAGATTCTCTGGCTGCCCTGTTAGTAAGGGCTCAAGAAGTGAGTTAGTTTCCCTAACGGGAACAGGCTTTATTTTCTAGAAAGTAGTTTCTTAAAGGGACAGTGCACCCATACTTTATTTTGGTTGTGGCTAATAAACCACTATAGTTTAAAGTTTCCCACCGTGTCTAGCGTCTTACTGACCCCGCCGCTAGGCAGTCCTGCCACAATATATATATGTTTCCCTTGTACCCAAATGGTGAGATTGGGGTCATCTGTTTATCTAGCTAATTCATTTATGTGATGTGCTGTACCTGTTTGGCAACAGGAGGGCTGAGTGCTCCGCGGTGTTGTGGGGAGAACAGGACAGGTTTACAGGTTACCTTAGTTCTTTGGTGCAGCGCCTCCAGTCAGCATGGATCCTCTGGATAGCAGCAGGATGGCTCATACTGACACCTTTCTTTCAGCAGCAAGACATTGAAACACACTGGGGATGGTTCCATGGTATTTATTGCAACCAGAGCAGATGTACAAAGCAGGTGCATTCTTCTTCCAGCTTCCCCTATTGAAGGCACTCTGGTTAAGGCTTGAGGCCCAGACCAGGCCTTCCGGACTCCTTTTCACATCTCCTAGTGAGATGGAGGGTAGATGGTGCTCTCTCCACAAGGGGAGGAAAGAGAGACCACCACTTTAGGAAAGTGCCAGTATTTATAGCCTAGGGCTTGACTGTAGCTCTGACTCATAAACTAGATCTGGATACTGATTGGACCACACACTGGATGTGGGGGCCTATCAGTACCCACCCCTCAGGCTGGCACTCTCTGGCTGTTGCTAAGGCCTGCCCTTGGATACATCGAATGAATCCAAGGCTGCAAAAGCACACAGGACCTTTAAGAAGGAATTATCCCATCCACTGCCTGCACCTAACAGGTCTTACACTGGTAGTTCCCAGGAAAAGAAGTAGCGGCCGGAGGCTAGGCTACGTGTGTGTGTGTAAAAATAGAGAAAAGAGTCCCTAGAGTTTCTAGTGACACTTTTCTCTATTTTTACACATATTTCTCTTGCCCAGGAGCACTGCCGGCAATTAGTATTTTACTGGTATCAGCTGGCTTAATTGGGGTACCTTTATGGGGATACGGTATCAAACTTAATTTTTTCCAAGTATATGTGTGTGTGTGTGTGTGTATATGTGTGTGTGTGTGTGTGTGTGTGTGTGTGTGTGTGTGTGTGTGTGTGTGTGTGTGTGTGTGTGTGTGTGTGTGTGTGTGTGTGTGTGTGTGTGTGTGTGTGTGTGTGTGTATTGTGACATAGTACCAGGAGAATGGGCAGCTTTCTGTCTAATTTATAGAAGAAAGTGCAGACTTAGTTTGGAAGTGATCTACTCCACAGATTCACAGTCACAAAGGCTGGAGGATAGGACATCCATACCAGACTTTACAATGGTGCTGGTTTTCACTCACCTGCTCACCTAATTACTAGAACAGGTATTTAGAGCAGAGAGGGTTGCTTTTTCAGTCTCTCTCTTAGAGAAAACTGCTGCTCCCCAGTATCCAGTTCGGAGTAGACCCCCCCCACACACACACACACACACACGTTGCAGCATCTGAGGATCTAATGGGATGCTGTCCCTATCTCACAGTTAAGGACTCAATATTATCTCTGTGTGTTATTTTAAGTTGGTAACTGGCTTAGCCAGCCAGTATTGCAGATAGGGATATGCATGTGAGTTAGACTCCTGACAGGAGTAGATGTTTCATTTTATGATTTCTTTTGTTCTTAAAGTGACAGTGTTTAAAATGTTTCGTGTCACTAATGGAGAAATAAACTGCTGAAGGTTGAGGGCTGAGTACCCCTTGTGTGTATACAAGTGTTTGTCCCCCTTTTATACAAACCAAACCTTAGGAGACTGTGTCGGGAAGAGCCTGAGCAAGCGGCAGGCTACCTAAAGGGAGGCATTGCGCATATATATATATATATATATATATATATATATATATTTAGGGATGTACAGGGAGATACAGAGATAGAGAGATAGATATACACACGCATGAGCAGCGGCCGTTATTCGAACATTTCACGGAGCCGATTTTGTGAACTCTGCTGTATTACAGAGATTAAACTGTGAATATATTTGTTTATAGTAAGAATCAATATAATTATGACTTATCAGGATTTTTAAGTTCTTAAAAGCAGTCACATACATTATATTATAATATGATGCGCTATATACAATTGAACACATCGTATCCAACATCTATTACCAGTTATGATTTATGAATTAAGTTAGACAAGAATCTTGTTTCTTTTTTATATATATTTTTTTTTAATTAGTTTTTATTGGTTAGTGTTGTTGTATTTTCATTATATCTTTCTCAACAGCTGATTTAGTTTAAACCTGTCGGTTACATATATACCTTTTTGGGCTGATCACTTATGATCCAACAATCACTACCTTCAATATGTTATATTTTACATATTTTCGTTCATTGTGTGGAGTATATATGCTCTTGTTTATTATTGTATTCGTTGGTGCCTTCTATTATTGGCTGGCTGTTGCCGGTTGAACTGTCACTCAGGCTGCATTTTCCACCATAGGCTCCTGTCCTTCTGGACGGGGACCTATTGCGGGTCTGGGGGGCGGGACTTCCAGTAACGGCTTGCATAAAGAGCCGGCACCTTGAAGGGAACATTACTCTTTGACAAAGTGCATATACTGTACTGCATGAAACGCAGCAGAGGTTCCCTTCAAGACTCTTGTTTTTACCCAGTATGTTGCTAAACATTCAATAAACTCTTTTTGATATCGTGAACCAGCATCCAACGCACTTCTTTCATTTTTGTAACGCGTAGCTCACCACAAACGAAGCGCGACCATGGTGCTGAGGTAGGGAATTGGTTAACGCCAATCCACAGCCACACGGGCGCGCCTAGGATGTAAAGTAGTCGTTCATGTCAGGTCAGGGTTATAGATTTGAGAGAAGTGTAAGTACTTGCCAGGTCTGGAGTGGAGAGTTGCGGATCGTCGGAGTGCGTAGCCAAGTTCGGGATTGGAGAGTAGCGGATAGTCGGGGTATGTAGCCAGGTTCAGGATCGGAGAGTATTGGATCATTGGAGTACTTAGCCAAGGTCAGGACTGGAGACAGGAGAATAGTCGTTCGTAGCCGGATCAGGAGAGGAGAGGTGCGGAATACAAGAGACAAGCAAGGTAGGCACCAAGAGGTTAATCAGCAAGGCAAGGTTACAGGAACTGTAATGCAGCAAGGCACGGCATCACACTAGACTATGCTCAACAAGGAATGAGAGCAGACTAAAGGTATATAAAGGCAGAGCCTCCAATAGCCAGCCAGGGCGGAACCAGGAAGTAAGCACCGATAGGCTGCTGGTGCACACAGATGTGCCCTATAATGCAGCCTACTCGGGGATGGGGGCAGAACCACTCGCGCACTGACCCGCACACGTCACGGAGGTCAGGGGGCAGAGCCTAGAGCGCGCGTCACTCCCACGCTGGTTCTGAATGTCCTTGGAGCAATAGAGGGCGGGAACAATTGTGCGCTGACCCGTACGTGTCACGGAGGTCAGGGGGCGGAGCCTGGAGCGCGCGTCAGTCCCACGCTGGTTCTGAATGTCCTTGGAGCAAGAGAGGGCGGGAACAATTGTGCGCTGACCCGCACGTATCACGGAGGTCAGGGGACGGAGCCCAATGTGCGTGTCACTCCCACGCCGGTCCTGTCCATCACCAGAGCGGGGGCGGGGCTTGGACCGCGCGTCAGTAGGGAGGCTGGACAAGCGCACCCGTCGTGCATCAGAGAGGGAGGCGGGGACTGAATCCGCGGACAGGGAATCAGGCTGCGCAAGATGTGCACGTGTACTGGGTCCATGAGACCGCGCATCCTGAGTGTCCGTCACGGAAGGTTTGTTGAGGTGAGAAGACGGTCTGCGGCCGCCAGGATGGCGAATCCTCACAATTTGTAACGCATTACCCATCGTTTGACACGCTGTGCACCGCCATTACCCTTCCCACGCTGGGAGGAATCTCTCTACACCTGTGTTTACCGCTGTTGATTTCTTTGAATTATCTGGATTCTGATTTCTTTGGGTGCAATTTTTGGTGTATCCACCAGGTGGCAGAAATGAATGAATTGTAATGTGTATAGTAATGTAGTACTGTACAGTACTGTGTGTACGCACTGTGCTACTGTGTCAATTTGCAGGTGTTTAAAAACCAAGTCTTCCAGAGTGGTCCATTGTGAATCGACCTTGATCCTTGAAGACGCTGAAGACATTATCAAATTTAGGGGTTTCATAATAAAAAACCTCTAAAACACAATGCTGTGGGCTTTTTTCTACATTGTTATCCCTGCACAATTGCTGAATGGACACCATGTCAACTCCATACATGTATACAAAACCTGACTGTAGTTATGCAATTTTAATATTTTCTGCAATTAATGCTGGAACAGATAAGAAGGGGACTGTATCAGAAATATATCAATATTTCATTTCGAATTATGATTTTTTTCAAAATTTCACCTGACTCTCGTGGGTGGAAGCGTTCAGTAAGGCAAACCTGTAACGCTCGCGCTGCCCACAAACAAGACAAGACCCCGGCACTGAGGTGGGAACGTATGACACCACACACCCGCAGCAGCGGAGGCGTGCCTGGAAGGCAGATAGTTTAGTGTAGCCGGGTCTGGGTTGGAGAGTGTAGAAGATGCAGTATACTTGTCGAGTTCCGGGATTGGAGAAGACAGGATAGTAGGGGTTCGTAAGCCGTGATCTGGGATTGGAGAGAGCAGCGTAGTCCGAATGCCGTGTTCAAGGGCAGGAGAGATTGCCGAAGTCGAGAGTATGCCAAAGTCCAAAATCCAGAAGGGTCAACAAACAAGCTGAGTCGGTACACAAGAGGTTAACTGCAAAGGAGAGAGCACTACACAAACGGCGTGGGCTACATAGGGTTATGCTGAGCAAAGCATATCAGACTTGCCACGCAGCTGGGGTCATCGCACATCATCGCATGTGCTCGCGCTCTCTGTAATGAGAGCGGGAAGCGCGCTTGGGTAGGAACAGTGGCCGTGGCGGCAGCGTCAGGTAAGGAGGTAACACGCCGCAAAGGACGTGTTCCCCGATTCCTTAGAGGCCGTAAACCCTGGTACAATCAGGTTGCCAGTAGTTGGTATGGTTTTCCCCCTCCCATTTGGTACTGCACTTAAGTGACAGCAGGGGGTGGTACATCCTGTTGTAGCTGGGACAATGGGGTGTCCGCCTTCTGGCTGTACTTAAGGGCAGGACCGCCCTAAAGTTAGTAGTGTCCTTCCCCTCTGAGGAAGGCAGATCACACAACTGGGAGCCTGAGATTGGAGCCTTCCCATGTGCTCTTCCCATGTGCTCTTCCCTCCGGGGGGAGAGTGAGTGTGCCTCTGATAGGGAGGTGGGGAAGAGCTAGGAAGGTTGCGGGTGCCCTTGGCCTGTAGTGACGGTCCAAGGACCATCATTCAGTGAGAGCTGAGAGTACTGCATAGGGCAGAAGCCTGCCGTGTAACTGTGCTGTACAGAGTGAATAAACCGTTCCTGTTGTTATATACCTCCTGCCTTGTGCGTGACCTTACTGGGGGGGAGAATTAATAAGTTCTACCGTGGGAGATCACCTCCAGGTCCTGGAGCCTACGGCAGATGGAGGCGCTGCAGTGCTAAGGAGATATGTGGGGTATGAACCCCAGAAGCCTGTTCCTGTGTCCCCACTACCATCTGCGGACGACTCAGCCCTCCTGTTGCCAGCAGGTATATGCACCATACACCCTGTAATGGCCCCTATCTGCAACAGGTTAAGAAAAAAAAAAGTCATATACATCCATTCTTCTTACAGGTTTATTGCAGGCAGGTTTTATACCTCTCACTACAATACTTTGTATTTTCCATATTGAAAATAGAAATCCCAAGATGTATAGTAGTGGGACCAATTATCAACTGCAACATAAATGATTCTTATGATTGTAATTAACTCCCTCACAGCCAGAGAGCTTTGTAACCCGAGAATCCCCTGCTCTAAATGGGCTGATCGCTAGCTCAGTGTGACATCATCAAGCAGCAAATCCCATCGGTAACCTAGCAACGGCGTCTTGTTACGTTGGCTTCCTTTCCCATCATGCCTCAGGAGCGCAAGATGGCAGCTGCCAGCTGGTTTGTTGTCTAAGAGGAAAGTGCTGTTTCTCTGTGCCTGTGAGAGGAATGGAAGAGTCGTCTGTGTTCCTCCTGTGTCTGACGGCCAGCAGCGGGGTGCCCCTGTACTGCAGGAGCAAGGGCAGTACCAGGCAGGTGAGGGGAAGCAGACAGAGCACAGTGGAATATATATATTAATATATATATTAATCCTTTCCTGAAAAGATATGTATTTTAAAGTTATATAATCAACAGAGATATGCAGGTGGGTATAAAATTAGGGGAAATATGTATTAAGTGTTGTCTGGTGCAAATTGTTTACTGTGTATCAGGGTGTTTTGCACCATTTTTTAGCCCAATTTGCTGCACGGGCATTGTGAGCGTTTTGGGGAGTGATTTATAGGCGGAGGAGAGAGCAATATTATAATGAGATGGATGAAACGTTCCGCCTGTAAGTGGTGCAGCTTTCCTCTGTCTATGCACCGAATCAATCCACCAGGTTTAGGTGACGTTACTTCTGTACCAAATGTAAGAAGAAAGATTCCTACATATGTTGCTGCTCCCAAATTAATGAAGATTCTCCGTTTTTGGTACATGTTTGTTGCAAATTACTAAAGTTTGATACTTATCCTCTTATATGTCTTTGCTTTTTGAAACACAGTAATTGATTTGTGTGTGGGTTTAAGCTTTTATATTAGCTTTTCCCCAATTATTAATTGTGATATGCTAATTTAATTTTATCAGTTTTGATTTTATGCAGTCATTACTTACATTGTTATTATCTTCTTGGTTTTGTTGATGCCTGCAACATCAATAATAATCCAAATTTAAAAAAAATGGCATAATAATTGTAATTTAAATATAAATTTCATCAATCAGTAATACAGTATACATATTCTAAAACAAAAATCCAAGTGGATTCGTTTGTATTTTAGGAGGGGAATTTTATACATTAATAAATTATGATTGTAAAAGCTTTAGAAAATGATTGAAAACGTCTGTTGCAAATACAGCATGTACTGTATTAGTCATGTTGTGTATGCATACATTGCTCCACCTAATCTGTTACTCTGTGCTGTCAAGGACACATTTGTGTATGTCCCATGTCTTTGTCGGCTGCACACCACAAACACTCAGCCAAGGGTGATCTTGACCCAAAATGTTGGCAACGAACAAACGTTAGTCCTATGCCCAACTTCTTTAAAATACTTAAGAAGAGAGTCTGGTTTCTGGGGAAAGAAATGGTAATGCACATCCATGGAGAATCTGCTTTATTAGCGGAGCACAGTCTAAATCACTGTTAATTGTCCTTCTAGGGATTAACTTTTAAGTTTTGTTTCTATTCGCCTCATAATGTAGGCATAAATAGATTAAAGTAAATAAGCCTACAGAACAATGCAGTGACTGCCACTTCAGGAAAATCCATCTATGTCTGGACTTGTTTCTCCCGTCTATTAATAGAATAAGAATTAGATCTAAACTGCACAGTTATGCATATTTCACCTGGAACATTATCATAATACTTCACTCCCTTTTTCCAAATATATACAAATATAGATATAAAACCTGGCGCATATGTGAATGGTGTATATAGTCCAAAATGAAGGATATAGTGAACAATTGTCCTAGTTCTGCAACCTTGAACAGCCGGTGAGAATTGAACTCAGTTCAAAGTTCATAAGGACAAAGACCAGTTCTCTTCACGGGGTAAAAATTATCAGAAAAGGCTCCTGTGTGCTTCCTCCAGCACTTTATTTCTTCGTGAATGCGCCAGGTTTTATATCTATATTTGTATATATTTGTTATGTTTTGAGACATATGAGATGTCTCAGTAGGTTACCAGGCTGCTTAGTTATTTGTGCACTGCACTGTATTATTCAGGTTAAGCGCTTGTCACAGTATATTTGTATTTATCACCCTTTTTCCAAATGTTGCTCTGGAATTGATTCTTTCTCTCTAAGATACTTTGTTGGCTTCTTCAAGGCCGTGTTTATACTGAAACCGCACCCAAACAAGTATCATACATACAATTAAAGTGCTCATGGCGATGGTCGCAGGGCGCCGTACTGCAATGCGAACGGCTGGGGAAGAGACTTAAAAACAAATTTTTATCTGCCGACGGCCATGTCACATGAGCGGTTCAGTCAATGATGGCGAACCACTCATGGCCACGCCTCCGCAACGCCTCTAAACCTCCTCTGCTTTGTCTCCCCGGTATAATCAAGATGCCGCTCGGCGGCAGCACAGGGTGACGTCACAGAATAGCGCTACCGCCCTGCAGCTCTTGGTATAATCTCACCCTTAGGCCTCGTCCAGGGCGGCGCTGAGCGGGCTGGCCGCGATGAAACACATTGTGGCAATGTGTGTGGCCAGCGTGAGCGGGCACGCCTGCTCGGTGTTTAACTGCTGTCCGAGCATGCAAATTTGAATTTGCTGCTCGCAAGTGCGTCACGTGAGCGGTTCGCCCAAGAACCAGCTCCGTTAAGTCGCGACCGGGCCACGAATCGCCCGGCCAAGCAGGGCGCAGCGCACGAGCGCCAGCGTGCCCGTTCCCTGCCTGGCCGAGGCCTTACTGTAAAAAGGAAGGCACATTTGTTTAAATACCATAACATACATTCTCCAGCAGATGTCGCTGTTGAGATTCACAGGCTTTTTCTCTGTTACTTCTCTACTTGAGCATTCGTTAATGATTTTATATCGTTTTAAAATGAACATTATATAAAAATAAAAAGTAATATCTGGTGTATGATCTAAAAGTACCAGTGCAGCTACACCCACATAGCTGAGTAATTAGTAGTGCTTGGTACAGCACATCATTTTGTACCTGAGATTCGTGGTAAAGTTTGTTAACTGCCCAGAACTAGTGTCATCTACTATAGGTCTTTGTGAGCGATTTCTGTTACAGGCGTGCTAGCAAGAGAGAGGTTTGCTGAGAAGTAGACAAGAAATGCACTCCATAAAAAGGAAAAAATCCAAAACGACGTTAGGTGCTGCCAACTGTGGGTTGTCCACTCCACTAATGATCAATAAACAAAGGTCTCTGAAACGTGGAACAAGGATAATAATTATTGAATATTAATAAGGAGTCGCCCAGCACTTTTCATGTTTTATTAAAGCAGCAGTCCAAGCTGCCGTTTAAAAAAAAAAAAATCCCTTTAATATGTGCAACAATACAATTCATACAATAAGTCATTAGCTACGTTGCCAATCGATACGTTCTCCTGTGATCAATAGGCGAATGATTTGGGGTTCAGTTAATGGTTCAGTAAATGGCCGTCAGTGCAGTAGAAGAGGACCAAAGATGTAAAGTTCTGTGTGGAAGATCGTGTGAACAGGCAGTCACTAGATACGATTGGTGCACTGCTAGAGCGAAGGCAGGTGTGCCAGAGCCTGTTTCAGAAGAGGATGGGGATGTGACTTTGTAAATGGTTGCTATAGAAACAAATGCTTGTTAATTTATAATACATTTAAAATGGCAGTTGTTGTAGCATTTAAAAAAAAAAAAAAAAAAGAGAACTGATTTATTTTTAAAAAGCACACACGTAGGATATTGTTTGGTCTGCTGCCTTAAGAGAGAATTTTGTAACATGCAATTAGGGGTTCCGGTTTTCTGTGTTTATTTTTTTGTGTCTTTCATTTTATTTAAAAAAAAAAAAAATCTGTAACAATGCATTTGAATTTGATGCTTTGATGAATTTGATTGGTGCACTTTTTTATTTTATTTTTTTTAAAAACTTTTTATGATCCCCGTGATGCACAAGAGGTGGAATTTAATATGAAAAGATTTCTGGTGTTTTATTGTTTTTAACCGAAAGAGCAAGATAGTCCGCTGTATTCAGTTAAAATCGGAATCCATTCATATAATCCACACAATTTAAAGAGCTTTACCTATTAATCCTCAAAGTAGTGAAACTGGTCTGATGGGGCTGAGGTGACCCGGGCTGTTACTACTTAACTAGAAACCTATTTTAAGTTGTTTTTTTTTTCCAGGTGGTTTTGCCACTTAAATATATATAGAAGTTCACCCAAAAAATGAAAATGGGATAACTGAAAGTAATTGGCTAACCATTAGTTTGTGGTGCACAGATCTACTTCTTGTGGGTGGGGTTTTGTTTTTTGTTTTTTCCCTACATCTCTATTTTTTGCTGAGGTTTCACTTGGTTAATATTTCACTGCCAACATCTAGTGTGTGTGTGAGATGCGTGTGTGTGTGTGAGATGCGTGTGTGTGTGTGAGAGATGTGAGATGCGTGTGTGCGTGTGTGCGTGTGTGTGCGTGTGTGTGCGTGTGCGCGTGTGTGTGTGTGTGTGTGATGCCAGTGGCCGTATTAACTTCCCCAGGAGTCACATTTTTAGCAATTAATGCAGCTGCAGAAAGTAAAAAAGGCAGAATTGGTCAACACTTCAACAAAAGCACTAATGGTAAAGAGAGAGGAAATATTTATTATGGTTAGTAGCAGGGATTGCTGCTTAAAACTTACATGTTGAAATATCTGTTCTCTGCACTCTGATTTGAATGAAATCAAGAATTAATATATGTACAAAGACAAGCAATCACTATGAAGTGTTGTATAACTTTTCCAGCCGTTACAGTAAATGCATCGTATTCTGGCTAAGCAGAACAAATACACTTTCAGCAGCTAGGTCTAATCCTCCCCTCTGCAGGCCATGGCAGAGCACTGTATTGCAGGCTCTACAGTGACATTTCCTTCTGTTTATTCCAGCTAACATTTTCTGTTATTGGATCGCTAAATGGCGTGCACATGTTCGCTAGTAACCAGGGTGTGCTCCTGACATCCACCTGCACTGAAAACACCAGAGTGGTGTGGAGAGCATTTCATGACAGGTGAGTGAAAAATGCGACCGTCACTGATGATGTACTGTAGGGCGCTTTCCTGGCCTTCCCTTTATTTCCCAGTATTAAGCCCTGTACTCACCGCAGTCCCCCAAAGTGAGCAAAATTTCATGGTTTAGAGTCCAGAGTCAAAAATGGTGCTCAGCTAAAGGGTAGTAATAAGCATAAAATGCAGATAATAATAAGAGCTTATATATGCAATCTGGGCAGCTTTTAATTGGGTTGTGAGGCTTATGTAGAGAAACTTTCATGCGTTGACTCAATGAAAGAGATTTCTTAGCCTAGTGAGACAACCACAGTACTCGCAATAATGGCTTTCATAAAGTAGTTCAAGATTTGGAATAGAGCGGGACAAGATGATATTAAATGCCGAAAGCCAGTACCTTTTTCCTTCCTTGGTTAAGCCTTCCGTCCTCCATGAGTCTCAGCCCGTCCCAGGTGTGCTGGTCTGTAGCAAAGAAGAACCAGAATAAAGGGTGAAAAACGGGGCACTATCCAAAACAAAACATCACCACCTTGTGATGTTTTGCTTTGGATAGTGCTCCGTTTTTTACCCTTTATTCTGGATCATCGCGGTTTAGACCTTGAAATAAATGGTGCATGGACTCAGTATGTTTCACCCCCCGTTAGGGGGGGGCGATAGGTTAAACATGCTCAACAGACGTGAGATGTTCTGGATATATAGCATGGATTCATTATTTCCTGCTGGAATCAATCAAGATTGGGAGCTCATTCATTTTTTGTAAAGTGGTTGTATTTTTGCAATTATTACAATATTTCATATATTGAGCTTCTTTATTGCTTTGATTTTCTTTGTATTGATTTTCTTTTCCTTATTTGTCATATACCATCATTTCTCTATATTATTAAGCATTTATTAGTGTATTTATATGTTATATTATATCTCATAGAGTTTTGCACAGTGTGGTTAAATATCTTTTCATAATATCCATGTTTGCACATTATTTATTCTTATCTTTATCTTTATATTTGTTTATGCATATATATATATTTTCATACAACTATTTAGAATTAGTTATGGTTTAGATATACATGTGCATATCTCCATACAGTAGGAGTTTCTCTATAGCAGCGTTTCCCAAAAGGTGGGTCGGGACCCGGCACCGGGCCACGGCACCAAAATTGCCGGGTCGCGGCGAGGCTGGCCGCGCGGTGTCTCCCGTCCCCCCTGCTCAATTTAAAAAAAATGGCGGCGATTTCCCCCTGCGGTCCCGCGCGCTTGCGCAGGGCAAGCAGGGCCTGCTCCGTTCCTCCCCCCCGCTCCCAACGTGGGACGGAGGAGGAAGTACCAGCTCCTCTGCGGCCCGCACGTTACGTGGGACGGAGGGGGAAGTTCAAGCTCCTACTGCGGCGTGCTTCCCCCCGCAGCCAGCTTCCCCCCGCAGCCAGCTTCCCCCCGCAGCCAGCTTCCCGAGCTCACCTCCCATGGCACCCCCTCCCGAGCCCACCTCCCGTCCCGGGCAGCAGGGGATATCGGGGGCAGCAGGGGAAAGCGTCCGGCGGCAAGGTAAGTCACCCCACCCAGTCACTGCCTCCCACCCAAGTGCCCCTGGTCCCCCTCCCACCCACCCAAGTGCCCCTGGTCCCCCTCCCACCCACCCAAGTGCCCCATGTCCCCCTCCCACCCACCCAAGTGCCCCAGGTCCCCCTCCCACCCACCCAAGTGCCCCTGGTCCCCCTCCCACCCACCCAAGTGCCCCTGGTTCCCCTCCCACCCACCCAAGTGCCCCAGGTCCCCCTCCCACCCACCCAAGTGCCACTGGTCCCCCTCCCACCCACCCAAGTGCCCCTGGTCCCCCTCCCACCCACCCAAGTGCCCCTGGTCCAAAAGTGACCCTGGTCCCCTCCCACCAACCCACCCACCCAAGTGCCCCTGGTCCCCTCCCACCCACCCACCCAAGTGCCCCTGGTCCCCCTCCCACCCAACCAAGTGCCCCTGGTCCCCCTCCCACCCACCCAAGTGCCCCTGGTCCCCAAAGTGCCCCTGGTCCCCTCCCACCCACCCAAGTGCCCCTGGTCCCCCTCCCACCCACCCAAGTGCCCCTGGTCCAAAAGTGCCCCTGGTCCCCCTCCCACCCACCAAAGTGCCCCTGGTCCCCAAGTGCCCCTGGTCCCCAAGTGCCCCATGTCCCCTCCCTCCCTCCCACCCACCCACCCACCCACCCAAGTGCCCCTGGTCCCCTCCCACCCACCCACTCAAGTGCCCCTGGTCCCCTCCCTCCCACCCACCCACCCAAGTGCCCCATGTCCCAACCCACCCAAGTGCCCCTGGTCTCCTCCCTCCCACCCACCCACCCAAGTGCCCCATGTCTCCTCCCTAAAAGTGCCCCTGGTCTCCTCCGACCCACCCACCCAAGTGCCCCTGGTCCCCTCCCTCCCACCCACCCAAGTGCCCCTGGTCACCTCCCTCCCACCCAAGTGCCCCTGGCCCCCTCTCCAGTCACTCACATCCGTCGTTGCCTGTAATTCACTGTTTGTGTCTGTGTGGGTATAGGGGAGAGCGGGTGTGTGTGGGTATAGGGGAGAGCGAGTGTGTGTGTGTGTGTGTGTGTGTATCTGTATCAGTGTGTGTGTGTATCTGTGTGGCTGCGTGTGTGTGTGTCAGTGGCTGCGTGTGTGTGTGTCAGTGGCTGCGTGTGTGTGTGTCAGTGGCTGCGTGTGTGTGTGTCAGTGGCTGCGTGTGTGTGTCAGTGGCTGCGTGTGTGTGTGTGTGTCAGTGGCTGCGTGTGTGTGTGTGTGTGTCAGTGGCTGCGTGTGTGTGTATCAGTGGCTGCGTGTGTGTGTGTATCAGTGGCTGCGTGTGTGTGTATCAGAGGCTGTGTGTATGTATCAGTGTGTGTGTCAGTGGCTGCGTGTCTGTCAGTGGCTGCGTGTCTGTCAGTGGCTGTGTGTGTGTGTATCAGTGGCTGTGTGTGTGTGTGTGTGTGTGTGTGTGTGTGTGTGTGTGTGTGTGTGTGTGTGTGTGTGTGTGTGTCTGTGCAGGCCCTATAGGCCAGTATAGGCGATAAAAATTTTAGTGGGTCACGAAGGAGAAGTTCAAAAATAACCGGGTCACGGAAAAAAAAGTTTGGGAAACCCTGCTCTATAGGATAAACTTTATTTGTTATGTCTGCATAAAGTTGTTGTTTTAACCTTTTTTTATTTGTGTACTATTGGTCACCATGGTAACTAGAGGTTCCGTTTTTTTATGTTTTTTTTTTTTTTGTAAACTTATTCTTTATTTGTTTTTTTTTGTTTTGTTAAGAAAAGTGGGGAGTGGGGTACAAAACACAAAAAGGGGAACATGTTACTTGCGAGTCACATACAGTTGTATCATATGGATAACACATTCAATGGGGAGACAATAATGACATCACTGTTATTACAGTGTTTAAAGTAGTGAATACAGAAAATTAACTCAAAAGACTTAAAAGGGGAAAAAGAAAAAGAAGGAATTGTCATTGCTTTTATAATATTCATTTCTTTTGTTGTCATACCAGCTTAACCTCCATGCATTTGTAGAGTATCCGACACTGGATACTGGATACTGGATACTGGATACCCTCCAGGCCCACCACTGCAATTTATACCATTACGATTCCCATCACACCAAGGTTGTCTCAGTAGCGAAGCTCTTGATTCTTTTTTTTTTTTTTTTTAATTTCCCTAGCTAGTGTGTTTTTGCCTCACCCATTTCTTGATTTTCAGGACTGGAGAGTAGCCCTTGAAAGATATCTATTTCCTATATAGGTTCTCCACGGTTCCCAGACATCTATGTATTTCTGTACTGTGTCGTTTTGTATCCCCGTCAGTTTTTCCATAAGACAGATCCTCCATAATCTTGCTTTTACAGCGTGTATTTTTTTGTTTCACATTATTCTTGTTTAGGATCTTTTATTATTTTTTTGTTTGATCATTCTTTCTTTTTCTTGTTTTAACATATGATGTTTTGCTCCTTTAGATTATTTTATAGCCAACTGTATTGGGTATGTTTATGACTTCCTTGTTTTGCACTCGAACATGGAAGTATTTTTACCCTTTAGAGCTTCCATAGCTCCTCCACCATAGTCTCCTACCATCTGACGTCATGATGGTTTTGGCGCGAATTTACTTCCGTGTTCGAGTGGCTACATAAGGTGAGCACTTACTAACGGATAATACCTTTTGATAAAGCGCCCCTATGGTGTGAAACGCGTTAGGGATACCTTTTTCTTTTTTGTTCTCCTTAGCTTAGGCTATCATGCATCTTAATTAAAGCATTTTTATATTTTTCTACTTTTTGCCTCCAGTCCCTCATTATTTTGCAGTGCGCTATCTTTTTTCTCCCATTTGAATTCACTAATGACTGAACAATTACAGCTCAACCCCCTTGTAACGCTTTGCTTGAGGTCCAAAAAATCACATCGCATTATAAGCGGATCGCGTTAGAAATAATGCACAATTGTATGCATTGTACAATAAAGTATTTAAGATACCAATAATCGTGTTGTAAAGTATTCATAAATACGAAAATTGGGAGCCACACTTGCATCGCGCTATAAGCGGATTCGCGTTGTAACGGGGTTGAGCTGTATTAAGTGTTTTTATTGTTCATCACTCATTAATTTTCAAATAGTTTCTCACTTCGTTCAGCATGTGGGCTGCAAGCAACAGTGGTGAAGGTATGAAAAATCACAGAAAACGTCTTTCATAAGAGTTTATTATACAGTAAGGTATTTCATTTATAGGTTGCCAGAGCATAAATTACTGAGGCGCTGGTACTTTGATGCTGTGGAACATGTGCATTTAAATTTTAAATTTCAAGTTGCCGGTGGCTTTAAATGAATCAATTCCCAGGCTTGGTTTAATCAGCAATGCCGCACCTTTCTCTGACCCTCCTTCATATACTATTCCTTTTTTCTTAAGCATCAACTTAATTGTGATGTCATCTGAAAGCAGTGCCAGTGACTTCTCGTTAAACAGACTTCTGGAAAATGTTTTCAGTGCCATGGTAAGTCTCTTCCTGCATTACCCTGCATCCCCAATCAGTGAGGATTTGAAAGCAGTAACAAAACTGCAGTCATCTTACTGTATCACTAATGCTTTGGCACCTCTGGTTGAGGCTGCGCTTATAGTGCTGGCGACAGCGACGCGATAAACCAAATGCATTTCCGCCTACGCGTGAGCTTATAGTAAGCGCGACGGAGCGACAGATTGGTCGCGATCGCTGGAAGTCATCTCTATTTGATTTTCCAGCGACCGTAGCCTGTCCGTCGCCGGCACTATAAGCGTAGCCTTAGAAGTACTCAGTTACAATCTCAATTCTCTTTACTCACCAGCCAGGATTCCCTGTTGGTAGTTGGGTTGCCTTCCTTTCTATTTTATGTGATTTCCAGTAACTATCGTTTTCAGTGTTTATAATGAAATCAATCTACTTAGGGAACATAGCTCTTAAATTCAGTGACTGTACAACTTTAAATCAAAGTGGAAAAATAAAAGCAATATCTTAACCTTAAATAGTGTTCATTTTAAAATACTCCAATTTACGCTGTATTTTTGTAAAACATTTGCACGTAGCAGGAATAGAGTCTAACGATACTTGCATTGTAAACTCTCATACGAGTGCATTTCTTGAACATTCATTTAGGAATCTTGTTAGGGAGCCTCTCCACTACCTCTTTATTGACTTTCAAATATTGGATTGGGGAGATAATGCAACACTAATAATAATAATGGACTAGGAGAAGCAGACATTACACATTCCAATGTGACGATGAATATATTATTATTTAGTATGGTTTAGCGCAGCAATACCCCCTCCCCCCCCCCCCGACTGCTGAGATATTATTTATTTAAACTTTTGCCAGCACATACCATGTAAGAAAAAAGCAAAGGTGGATGCCAGGCCACCTAATCAAATGCTGCGATACCATCTCCCGATGATGTCACAGCGCTTTTATTGGCCGCCAGAGTGAGTCTGACCCCAGTGGGGTGGGGGGGGGGAGGGGGGGAGAGGTTGTTTCCCATTGCTTGGAGTGCAGTGATTCAGTTCAAATAACATATTTTACTGAATAGTGCTATGCAATAAGACACCTGGTCTCCACAAGTGAACAGAAGTCAATATATTGTTCACTGCACGTTATCTGGTTCTCGCCATATAAATTTGGTTGGATAGTGATTTTGTTTGCCAGTCACATTTATAAACCCTTTTTTGTGTATGGCTGTTACAGGTTCTTGTGATTGGTTTGGAGGACCTAGTTAATATTAAAAATGTGGAGCGACTGAAGAAGGATCTGAGGGTAAGTGTTACTGAAGAACTATTCATCCCAAGGGCAGTACAAACGACACAGGGTCACCCCTTAAGGTTGGGGGAAAGGAGATTTCACCAGCAACAAAGGAATGGGTTCTTTACAGTAAGGGCAGTTAAAATGTGGAATTCATTACCCATGGAGACTGTGATGGCAGATACAGTAGGTATCTTCAAAAAAAATGGTTGGACATTTTTATTTTTTTTAAAGGAAAGATATACAAGGATATACCAAATAAGTAAACATAGGAAGGATGTTGATCCAGAGAGAAATTTGATTGTCATTATTGGAGTCACGAAGGAATTTTTTTTTTTTTTCCCCTTATGAGACATCTTTGAATAATGTTTCACTGGGGTTTTTAGTTTGCCTTCCTCTGGATCAAAATACTGTAAATACAAATATAGGATAAGTATCTGTCGTCTAAATTTAACATAGGTTGAATTTGATGGACATCTCTTATTTATTTATTTTTCAACCTGATCTATGTAACCAATTTGTCCTTGAAGTTAAAAGATGTAACTAATTAAAATTTTGTTTGTGCTAGGGGGGGGAGAAAAAGAAACATTTTAAGTCAATATGCTGTACAGAAACGTTGTTATTTCATTGATGTAACTTAACTGCTTCGATTTGGAGTCAAAGCACTGATGCCGCTTAGATGGAAAGATGCCTGTGTATTTTTTACAGTGCTGTATTGCTCTGCATGATGAACACTTGCATTTTAACATCATTGGTCCTTTTCTTGTGTAATTGTGAAAATAAATGCTCACCAGGCATGAGAAGCGGAGAGAGAAGAATTACTGTTCATTTGAATTGGCAGTAAGGTGTTTTCTGACATCGGAAGGCGTGTTATAGAATACCATACTATGGGGCTATAAGTCATTGGGACTGTCCATGTGTTTACTCTTGGTTTTCATTTTTAGTGCTGGGAACATTTGAGTGTTATTTATATATTTATATATGTTCCTCAGTGCCTTATTTTCATAAAGTATGGAATAGACATTTTTGTGACATAAAAACGATACGTAAAGGATTATAGTATAGTGATTTTGAGTACAGAAAACGGCATTGCATATTTAACAGTAGTGAAGCTCAAACGTGTACAAAGTGGAGAACATGGGACATACTGACGACCCGCACACCTGTACTTACTCTGCTGCTTTCCCCAGGCATGCTACAGGTTGATCGACAGTTTCTTAATGGAGAATGAGAAGATGGGAGACTTAACTCAATGTGTTGACTGTATTATTGCTCAGGATGGGGCCATTCTGCAGGTCAGTGTGTGGATTTAGTTTAATAATAATAATCATAATAGCTTCATTTCATATAGCGCTTTGCTCCCAATGGGACCCAAAGCGCTTCACAATTACAGTATAGTGCGTGATATGCAGCACACAGGAATGTTACAGACACAGTCCCTGCCCTGTAGAGATGACAATCTATGATGTTGGTGCCTGAAGCACAGCGAGATAAGGTCAGTGTGTTTTACTCATTGTTGGTGTGAAAAACCGTGATCAGTGTAACAGACTTTCTTAGAAAGATTCATTTGCCCTTAAAGTGACCTTTTTTACATGGTTGTCTTGTGAAAAACAAACTTGTTCAGCCTCCCCTCAGGAACATTAGATTCAAGTATATCAGATTATATGTATGTTTGTCTGTGTGATTAAGCAAGGCACCATAATTATTGTGTAAACAAAAGACATGGGGAAGCTAATAATTTACATTGGATAAAAACATCCAAATCATTTGTTTACAATGGCAATGCTAAAAAGTAAAACAATATTAATAATTTGAACTAGTTTTATACCAAAAACAAATAAATAAATGTGTCAATCCACTCCCGTCTTGCGTTCAGTTTCATCACAAGCAGGCAATACCCTTTTATTCCAATTTAAATCCAGCTGTCATGAAGGAGACGGACTTCCTGATCCCCTTTTTCTGGCAAAACATTGCAGTACAATTTATTCTATACTTGGGCAACTGTTGCTGTTGACAACTTGGTAAATCGTTATTAATAACTGTCTCTGGCTATTACTGGATCTCTACTTATTGCCTTAAAAACTTATTTGCTAAAACAGTATAAATTATAGTGCTCTAAAGCAGGGGTGTGCAAACTGGGGGGGGGGTCGTGGGATTTTCTAGGGGGGCGCGGCAGTTACAGAGGCCCGCGCTCCTTTTCCAAGGCATTTAAATTAAATGCCGGGGGAGGCATGAGGCCTCTGTAACTTCTCTTACCTGCTCTCAGCCGGCTCTTCGGCAACGCGTCGTCAAATGGCGACACGGCGTGACATCATATGATGCCGCTGAGGGGGGAGAGCAGACGGGGGCGTGAACAGAAAAGTTTGCGCATCCTTGTTCTAAAGCTTTCTTCTTCTTTTAGTCAATATTAGTGTTCTCAAATTTTAACAAAGGAGTCCCTGTAGCTGCCTTCCACACACCTCTGCCTGCATAGCTTAATCTCTGGCAAAAAGGTTGGCTCCATTGGTATGGTTTGCACCAACGAGGTAAAGCTATTAACTCACTCATAACTGCCAGAAATTGTACCATTTAAAAAAAAAAATCTATTTGGTCCATAAGAACGAGTGTATCCTCCACTCTGTTTTTGATTACAGGAATGTCTTGACAGCTTCACCCAGGCAGCAGAGAGCAACTTTGGGTGCCTTATGGCAGGAGGGAAAGTAGTGGTGGCCACAGAGAAATGGTGGAGGCTGGCACCCCAGGAGGTGATGTTGCTGGGCTGGTTGGTGGCCTCTCTGGCACCTCACTCATCACGGGACTACCCAGTGTATCTGCCTCAAGGTAGCCCCACGGTAAGGAGTTGGCCAAGGCATGTGGGAGCATTAACATGTGGGAGCCTTAAAAATATACTGTTTATTGCTATTGAATGATGTATGTCTGTGATTTGTGCTTTGTCTTTCTTGTGGTATTTATAAAGATGGAATTCTTTTGGTTATCTTTCTGCTCTACCCCTAATATGAAAAGCATTGGATAATCCTCTGTTTGCTAAATTGATCACTTAAGCATCTGTTAATTCCGTTCCCAACCAGCTCACTAATGCGAACGTCTCCTGTCCAACGAATATAATGAAACTTTTTGCGCGTTTTAACAAACAGAGAATTTTACCCTTTTTGGTTATGGCGAAAAGGTATGCTTTGAAATTTGAACAATTTGGCCTGTTTTGATCCAACTTTTGGCACCAAAAGTTGGATCAAAATTGAGTCCAAGCAAATCTCGGCAGGTTTGCAAATCTCGGCAGGTTTGCAAATCTCGGCAGGTTTGCAAATCTCGGCAGGTTTGCAAATCTCGGCAGGTTTGCAAATCTCGGCAGGTTCGCACAACTTAAGATATGATTATGGTGCAATTTCTTGTCTTTTTAAGGTTCCCCACAGACTGCTCACCTTTCAGCTGGTGCCTGGGGTTGATGTATGTGTTCTTTGCGGGCCAAATCCTTCCCTGCAGAAAGTTGAGACTGAGGTAGATGTACAACTTCAACTGAGAGATTTATTCCTAGCTTTCCATGCCCTTCTGGAGTCTTGTTGCTAGATTGAAATCAGGAAATATTTACAAATAGTAATACAGTATTCTGAAATCAGAGTAGAAGGACTTCCTTTGAATTTCATAATAATTTTTGGTTGTGAATCTCTAGATGTGCTGCTACTGTACATGGTATGAGTTCTCATGCCTCCATTGGAACTTGGGAAACCCCATATTTGTTTTTTTGCTTTCTATGCAGCTAGTGGAAAGGTTTTGGAAGCCTGTTCTGGATCCAATCAAGTCCTGCTTAAGGGTACAGCTGAGATCATTCCCAGCTTCTGTCCCTCTGCATCATGGAATTCTGGGGTAAGCACCATACCATTATATACAAAACAAGTTATGTACCCCTTGTAGCCATAACAGCATGTCAGTCTTTCATAATGAAGCACTGCAATCTCTTCAAAGATCTAATAGCCCTGTTTAAAAAAAAAAAAAAAAAAGCTTTGACTCTCTTGTATTGATGCACCAACATACAAGCCTTTGCAACAGCAATACCACCTGTTCTGCCTTGGCAGATAATTGACTGAGAATGTAGCTTATAGATTTCATTGACAACTTATCGGTAGATATGTGGCTGGTCATAATCCTTTTGTTTTTTCTATCTTTTTATGGGATGGTTACCTACCAGTTTTGACACACTTTGTTCTCTCTTTCAAATGTCTTAGTTTAGTATAATTTTGTCATCCAGCACAACTTTCATTCTGATCCTTTTTTTTACCTTATCAGTCCTTGTGAGTACATTTGCTTGGGAACCAGATTTCTGTGGCATCTACATTCTCCATGTTCTACAGTGCGACTGTTGGTAGATTCCAAGTGGATTGTTTAGTAAGGTTTAAGTACAGAAGTGGCTACAGTTGTGCCAGTTTGGATGCATATTACTTTAATGTAAGTAAGATTCAGTGGTGTAGACTCACAAGTTTCACTAAAAATCACTTTTAAATGTTAATCAATGAAATCTGCTGGAAATTATTCAAAACTGCGTCACTCCCTAAATCTTAAAAAAAGAAAAATAATTTTATTAAGCACAGCATGAGCCTCTTATAAAATGTCGCCCTCTCTTCAATGTCTTGGTACAATCCTAGACTCAGACTTGCCTTTGGGCAGTTATCCCAAACAAGATTCTCCTGGGAAGACTAAAGTCAGATGAGCAGAGCGATGCCTGTAAAGAGCCTGCAAACTGCAAATCTACTATCTATTGTAGAAAATTGTTTGTCTGCTCGCTATGCATTTGGACACTTCTTTAAGGCCGCGAGTATAGTGCCCGGGACCGGCGACGCGACGCCACTAGCGAAAGTTATATTTCTCTTTGCGGTGGCGTCACGGGCTTCCGGGCATTTGATTTGTTCAGGGGCTGTCACATGAGGCGACAGCCCTTGAAAAATCAAATATTCCCAGCTTCCAAAGTCCGCTACACAACGTCGCTCCTTCGCATTGTCGCCGTCGCGCTTACATTGCCGCCGCCGCGTTTGCTTATAGTATTTGTTTTTGGGCGGCGGTGCCGCCGTCGCCCGTCGCGGGCACTATACGCACGGCCTAAGATATCGTGACCAAATTTAGCATGATGTTTACATTCTAGTTTTAATTCTATGACTTAAAGAAAGAGGAAGTCAGTTGACACGTGAGAAGAATATAAGAATACTTGGAAAAGGAGGGAGAGGCGGAAAGTATTGGGGACTTCATAATGTATTAAAAGAAGGTGGGATGAAGGGGAATGGGGGTCGGGCGGTGAGAGGAGGGGAGCGAAGGTTGGTTTCTTAGAATTCCTGAACAACACCGGGTATTTTGAGCTAGTAAATAAATAAATGATTGGATATATATATATATTTATCCGAATAAATTAATTAAACTGTTTGAATGAAGGAAGGTACTTTATTATTATTGCTACTTTTATAGAGTTCTTTTAAGGTGTTTTCACTGAGATAGTAGATTATTGCACCTTGTATTGCAGAATTTAGTTTTTTGTTTTAATGATTTGTGTTTTATTTAATATTTCTAAAGACAGACAATGCTCCTTTAGTGTGTGTGTGTGTGTGTGTGTGTGTGTGTGTGTGTGTCTTGGGAACCCTATATAACAGGGCTGTCTAAACAGCATGCCTCAAGCCACATGCAACCCCATGCGGCTCAGGGGAGAACATCACAAGAACAATGTGCAGTAAAGAGAGAAATTGTAAAGTAGGGTTCAGAACAAATGCAAAACAGAATGAGAGGTGCACTAGTAAGGCGAAGGAACAAGCTAAATACCGTATACAGTACACTTGCTTTGAACGCCCACACCATATCCTGTGTAAATAATACTGCTAAATAGTTTGGGTTGTGTTCACTGAATGTCCCCCAATGTAGTTTGTTCTTGTTCACTGGGTCTGCAGTTGATATGAAGAATAGGGAAGCTATATATGGCCCACGTAATTTGTGACCCACATGTTTTCATTTGAATCACATTTTTTTGCACTTGAAGGCACTTAGTTTTCTTCTTTATTCATACAATTCAGTTTACTTGCAACTACAAGACAGGTGTAAAGTAAGTTTTAAATTATTTCAGAAGATTGTGGCGGTTAGCTGCTCATGCAATTCACAAAGTCGTGGATTTGCCTTATTTTGTCATGAATACATATTTTTAGAAACTTGCCATATGTTTATGAACAATAGCGGGTATAGCAAAGTGTAAACCCTGGTGTGCAATATTTGGGTGCGCGCACTTTCATTCCCCTCTCTAATGTATTTGTGTTTCTTTGTAGTATCTTATTGATAAATCGGGATCTGAGCAAAAGTTTATACACCGTGCAGGCTCACCCAGTGCAGGATATGCAGAAATCAGGTGAACATACATTTTCCCTTCCCTTTATTGTTTTTACTTTTCACACAGCAAGCTGTCTCATAAAGTGAAAGGTAGGGCACACTTTGGGCTGTATTTCAGACACTGTCTGGGGTAGTGATTGTAAAAAGTGGTGAGTGTATGTGCTTTTATATAAATATATCCAATTTAAAGGGCAAATCCATCCTGGGACAGAAGTGAACTAATTCCAGTCACCTGTTTAAGGGGTTTCATCTGGATAATTAATAACATTTTTTTTACTCATTGATATATATATATATCTATCTATATATATATATATCTATCTATCTATCTATCTATCTATCTATCTATCTATCTCGATCGACAGTGGAGGGGTTTGATTTCCCCTTTTGTGTAATGTCATTTTCAGCAAGTTCTTGTACAGCCTGAGTTCCTCCTCCCCACCTTAACATTGGGGACTCTGATAAGGACAGCGTGAAATATAGGAAAATAAAACACATGGCTGATCAACACCACCCCATTCATCAGCCCCTAAGAAATTCAACTTTGTGGGATTGCATCTTTAAGCAGATGCACAGATTTTTAAATTGAAAGGGAGTGGAATTATCCTATTGTTAAAATTTATTCAGGAATAAATGTACGTTTAATTATTTTTTTTGTAAGATCTTATAAACAATATACAAGTAATGATGTGCTCTGATGTGGCGGGTGCATGCATCTTATAGTGACAAACAAGAATGTGAGAGGCGCTCCTAAATAGATCCGGGGTCTATTGGTCCCGGGTTAACCGGGGCGTCTGGTTACCTTATCCAAGGTTTCTTTTCCATCGCTTATAACCGCTCATTTCATCTACAGTATATACTGACACTTCAACACCTTTTGGTGATGAAACTACCTCACCCTGGTTCATAGTCATTCTGGAAAGACCTGCTTTATAGCTCCATATCCCAGAATGCCAGTAATCACGGAGCTCTCCCTCCCGTCTTGCTTTCTGTATCTCCATAATTCTAAAAATCTCTTAAGAAAAAGTGAAGAAAAAAAAAGAATCTGCAAAGGTTATTCAGGTCTATTTGTACCATCCAAATGAATTAATTGCAAGTTCTCGTTAACACTTTCTAAGTGGAGTGGAGTAGTTGTGGCAAAGGGGCACTGCACATTACAGGCCACCAACAGTGATTGAAGCATTTCATTTCTTACGTGATGCCCTTCTGTTTATTGACCCAAGACATGCGGGGGTGGGTTGGCCATTTTTACAGCTTTCACTCACTTTACCTTTAGAAATGGAAGGTGGGGTATAGCGGCCAACAATTTGGAATTGAAAATGAAAGGTTTGTGGTCAAATACCTGATCATGTAGATATTGTGGGTCATATTGAGTAAGTGGTGCTAAGACGTAAGACATGTAATGGCCCATTCATTTAAATGGCCTGTAAGGAGTTTATGGCTTAGCACCATTTACTAAACCTGTGTTGTTGGTCATTTTGTGACTTGGGTGACGAGACCTCTGCAATCTCTGAAGCTTAGGCACAAGACATCCTTGTACACTTCATATGTTGGTATAAAAAAAAGGTATCTCAGCCACAAAGTTTCGTGTTATTCTCATTATTATATGCATGTCTGAATCTGCAGTAATGCTGATGGCTGTTTATCTTTCTTGCTAGATGTGAAATTTAGCTTGGAGCAGAGAAGGTCAGCTCTACGCTCCTTCTACACACTTGCCATCTCCCGCTATTTACCAACAGAGCGCAGTGACGGAAAGAATGGTAAGCTCTATTCTCAAGCCCTAGCCAGAAAGATAGATGTTTGAGTCTATACCTCTGTAACCTACAGAACAGCACCACAGGGACATACAGGATCACAAAGATTATAGAACTATAGGAGCTTGTTCAATAAAGGGGTGATAATGCCAGATCAATGTTGGCACACTTTATTGAATAAGTCCAATAGGGTGTAAAACAATTTAATGCTGAAAACCAAGCGGCTAATCTGCATCGAAAATTTGACAAGCTATCTCACAATGATCTTTTTTAGATCTCTCTTTCCTTTGTTTTGCTGGAATATGCTATTCTTTTTAACATTTAGCTCCTTAAATTGACAATAATAAAAGGACTAACACTCATCCACACAAATCCAGAAAAATCTCTCGTACACGAGCCCGGATGAGTATAAGCCCAAAAAGATTTGTGTTACAAGGTATCACACCAATGCCATGATAATGTAATTATATGAATGTCTAAATCACCATTTAAAAAGTATATATAGTTTAAAATGTATGTACAGTATGTGGCAATACAACTCTAAATCAGTGTACAGATATAAAGCTTCATACAAAAAATATTGTAGATCTAAAAAAAACAGAAGTGAAAAAGGCTAATAAAGAAAGTTCTGAAATGAGAAATTCCATAGTGCTACTAATTCAAGCAGAAGGCCCAGTCAGACCCTCTAATCCTAATGCACAATATAAAAATCTACAAAAATAACAACGGCAACCTTCATAGTGCATTATTTATTAAACAATAGAGATACAAATGTAAAAATGCACTCACAGAAATCATGGGTAAAAAGGCTTCTATGAATACAGGTGTGTAGCTCCAAACCGTGTCTCTGGGCTGAATGTGGCTAAATGCCGAGTGTGCTCAATAGTTGCCCACACATTCTCGTATATCAGGCAGCTTATGGTGACCGTGTCTACGTTGCACTTCTGGTTTGATCTTCCGCGTCTCACTCATGTCTAGTGCCTGCGTCTGTGTACCAATAAACTGTAACTGTGATCTTGGTCTGCGTTTCACCGGGTAACAGCATTTGATTTCCACTTTATGTGGTACAGGTCGCATCTGTCTGTCAGCATTTCAGTGAGGCTTTAGATGCCCTGACTGTGTGTAATGACTCCATGCGTTTCACTGATGGGAAGTGCAGGCAGCCTCAGCAGCAGCTGTGGGATGTCACTGTAATGGGTGCACAGTGCAGAGAAACGCTGACCAGGGGCAGGTGTGTGTCCTCAAGGACTATTTAAACCTCCTTGGATGGACATTATGATAAAGTCTGACGAAGGGGCCAGGGGGCCTGGAAACGTTGCTCTATTGTGCACATATAACAGTGTTTCTCTGCTAACTTTTCCTCTCCCTGTGTGTGCTGATTTATGTATTGCTGCTTTTCTTTGGTACATTATAGAAGAAACTTGTTGAGACCAAAAGCAAAACGTAAGTCTTTTATTTTATTTGATTTATTTTTTGAGTGCTGACCCAGTATGGCTTTTGTACACATAGTGGTAGAACACACATGCAGACACTACACGTGAGTGAGACATGGTCGCAGAAGATCATACCAGCAGTGGAGCACAGATTATGTCACCGTAAGTGATGTACAAGAACATGTGGGTAACTACGGAGCACCCAATGGATTGAGCCAGATTCAGCCCAAGACAGTTTGGAGGAACACTTCAGCATTTACAGAAACCTTTTCACCCATTCTTTTTGTGAGTGCATTTTTACATGTTATTATCTCTGTGTAATAAATACTGCACTATGAAGGTTGCACTTTTTCTTTTTAGTTTTGTAGATTTTGACTCCTGGAGATGCAAATACAATTTCCAGTTAGAAAGTAGTATGTAAATGGTAGTCTGCACTATTTGTATTACTGAAGACGATTGCCAAGAATGGAAAGGGAATGCGAATTTGACATACACAGGATCAGAAGTTGCTGGCAAGGTGAACATTTTTCCAGCATGGCGACTATCCCTTTACAGGAAAGACAAACTCATCCTATCATTTCATTAAAAAAAAAAAATGGCTGCTCTTCACATACACATACTAAGCAAACAGAGGCTACCGTAATAACCCCTATGAGCTGCAATACCCATTTATTCTAGAAATAAGCAACCAAGCGATCAGTACAGTTTTCCATTAAGGGCAAGTCAAAGGAATTTTTCGACCATGTTGATAACTTCGACTGATATAGAATAAGCCCCTAATGGTTAACCCATTAAACACGCCAATACCATTTATTCATTTTGTGGGGATAACGGAAGCTTCAATAAACATTTTTTAAACATCCAAATACTATGAAGACAGTGGGCTTTATTCATTCAAGTCGAGATGCCAACAGTTTCGGCACAATCGGCAATATTGTAGCTTAATGAAGAAGACCCTGCATCATTTGTTGAAGCACAATGGTGCAAGATGACCTTAGCATGTACTTAGGTACTTACAAGTACTCTGTGTAGTTAGACCTGTTCTGTAACTTTATATGGCAGTCATTATAAAAAAAATAAAATAAATATGGAAATGTGTTCAGGATTGTATACACCCTATATCTTTAATGACTAAATGACTAAACCCATAGAGTTTCACTCCCAGGATTGTGGGTGTGACCAGCATGCTGAAACTGCAACCCTAAACCTCTATTTAGTAAAAGTATGTCACTTAGACTCTTCTAGTGAGAAAAAATAAATTTTCTGTTACCTGTATTAAGTATTGCTAAAAATAGTACAAAGCGATTTTGAAGGCTAAAGTTCAGGCTTCTATTTGCCCTGCTGCTGTAGAAGACTAGTCAATTTTAGCTGAATGACGGCCTTTGATTCATAGGTGTTCCTCCTGTCTGATAGTCGCTAACACAGAAACCACTATCCACCCCTCCTTCTCTGGCACCATGCTTTCCTCAGTATGGGCCTTCATAATTACAGCCCAGCGTGCTATGGTGGGCAAGAGAAAGTCCAAAGATAGAAAATACAGCTAAAAGAGACACCACAACAATCCATTAAACAGGTGTTAAAGGATTTCTACAAATATTTATTTGTTTAACATACTAAGCACCAAATAAGGTTTTCTCACTGAAGGTAATGGATGTTGTCCATTTTATGGCTAATGAAGTGTGGGTGTCACTGTCCTGTTTTGGTTTATTTTATATGCTGCCTTAAAACTGTATTGTTTTAAGATACGGGTTAAATAAAAGCCAATGTTTAATTTCCCCAATCTATGTCTCCCTGGTTGTACCTCTGCACTCGTCTCCTACAAACTGTTAGATTACATCAATATGCAAGCCAGATACAGATCAACAAGGGAGTGGGACAGGGAGACACCATTTCTCCAAAGCTTTTCACAGCAACACTTGAATTGTTCAAGGCATTGCATTTGGAAGAAAACGGAATCAAAATGAACGGCGAATACTTCAGTCACCTAAGGTTTGCAGATGACGCTTATTTTTGCTATACGTCCACAAGATCTCCAGCAACAAATCTGAGAACTCACCGAAGGCCTCCATATAAATCTAAGCAAGACCAGTGATGTTCAACAAATATCAACTCTGCAAAGATATAAAATAAATGGAATAGAACTAGAAGAAATCAGGGAATTTCTACCTTGGCCAGCAAGTAACAATGAGTGGGAACCTTTTGAATTATATCAACAGGAGAATAAAAATAGTATGGAGCGCATTTAGAATTAACAATACAATCTTTCAAGGGAACCTTTCACTGTGCTTCAAAAAAAAGTTTGACCTATGTATTTTGCCCAATCTCGCATATTTATGTGAAAATTGGACCCTAAATGCGAAGATAATACCGAAGATTCAGACAGCTCAAAGTAGTATGGAGAGATCTACAGTATGCTGTGTAACCAAACAAGGGTCTTTGACATAACCCTTATGATCAAGAAATCATGACATTTTGTGTTTCTTGACCCTTTCAGGGGAGAGGGGGGAACCAAGAGCCAAACCACGTTTCTGTGACCTTCAAGTCCTTCAGATCAAAATATATTCAAATTTAAACACCCAAAGACGAATATTTGCTATCTGGCCACCAGGGACAGCCTTGCTGTGGCGACCAGTAGAAATCTTCTATATCAATGGTTTGCCCTCATTATATATAATTATTTTTTAATAAGTCACAGGAATGTAAATTACTCTTAAAATATTTTACGATCAATCTTTTTTTTTTTTATTCTACATTTCTCCTCAACAAATTTGTAGTATATGAATTTAACTATTGCTCAGCAAATTAATTGTTTTCTACATCGAGATGGCAGCCATTTTTGCTCTATTCACTAAAGTTTGAAAGTTACAAAGAGCTCTATCTAGAATAGTACATCAAGGGAAAGATAATCACTGTGCACAGCATAAGAGTTTTTACTATGGCTGCGTCCACGCTAGCACTGAGCGCGCGGCGCTTGCCGAGTTTAGTTCCTGCTATTTAAATCGTCCCATCCCCGCTCACGCGGTGTGCGTGGGAACGCACGCTCTCCCAAGCTTGGTGCTTGGGGAGACAAAAAAAGAGTTTGAATCGCGCTCAACAAGCCCCCAATGCCCCCACTCGCACGCTTGCAAAATAGACGGGACACCCGGCACTCATGCTTGGAGATCTGGTGACGTCACTGCTCAAGCATGAGCACAGTCAGCACCAGCGGGGCCGCAGCCTTAGGCCAGTGGGGCGCTCATGCTCGGCAGCGCAAGCAGCAAATTCAAATTTGCTTGCTTGGCAAGCAGCTAAGCGCCGTGCATGCTCAGGCGCTTGGTCACGCTGGCCACACACATTGCCGCAATGTGTTTCATCGCGGCCAGCATGAGCGCGCCCGCCTGCTCAGCGGCACCCTGGCCGCAGCCTTAGAGACATTTACAGAAAATGTGTTTGTAACACCTTGAGTGCCAGAAAAGCCATTGCTTTGCTGGCCCCTCTGGCTTTCAAGGGGTTAAAATTAAGTTAACAGCCTGCTGCTGCAGCCAAATGGTTGTTTGATGTTTTCACTTTTCATATAACTAAGATATTTTTTATATTCTCTTGTTTTTGGTTCTTAGCTTTTCCGTGTGAGACCTTTCAGGCTGGTTTTACACACACTGCCCACCAGTGCTATACAGTATCCAGCTCCCACAAGTGCTATGGAATGAAGTCTGAACTGCATCTGCTCTTCCTGTTATTCAAGCAAGAAGTCCCCACCTTTAGCATGCGGGCCATCGCTAATAAAACAATGCAGGTGTTTATTAAGGACTTCACTTTCTGAATTCAGATCGGCGTTTGGCTGCTCTTTCATCTGAGTTAAACTGTAGGTGTATAATGACCATCTGAGTAAATTATGGCACCTAAATTAAATTCAAGCCGTCCTGCAAATAGCTTGGCACACAATGGCTACACCTCAGAAAAACATGCAGGAGCAATAAAACTGAAGGCGTTACGACAGCTTCAGAGCCGCAAATCAGGATGTGCATCCTTGTGTAGAGGAAACATCCAGGCAATTTCACCCTTGTATTTGATAAAGCACATTGCGTTTCTCTTTCCTTGAGAGAGGAAGATCACTGCATCAGACAAAGCTCTGCTTTCGTTCTTCAAAGCCACCTGTTCTTTATCTATCACCAATCTAGTACTCATGTTCCTTATTTATCCAACGCTGTTATGTTGAAAGCTACACGTGTGGCAGTAACATGATGAAACTTTTCTCCGTAACCTGTTATGGAAATGGACCTAATATATTCATGCCATTTGGAAATTAGACTTAAAAGCCAACCTGTGAGTTTTATATTAATGTATCCACCAATAATATATTTTGATCCTACAGACTGATTTCAAGCAAATTTAACATGGGCACCTAACAGAATAGGGCACCAATTATATGCTAAATATATACATGTAGAGGGAAGATTGGGTTCCCCTGCTTGTGGCTGTAAAATGAACTTGTACTGAACAATGAGCATTGGAGCATAGTGTGAAATCCTTTGTAATCTATACTTTGTCAGCAATAAACGACATGGAATTTATCCATGCAAAACCGGGCTTAATTAATTCTCCAAGTTGCTTGGATAATTAAAGTACCCATTTAACCAGCTGGCAGGTGAACACTACACGTCATCGTCTTAACGAATTGGTACCTGGCTCCTTTGCCAACATTCTCGTTGGACGAGTCACTCACCTCCCCTCTTCTTGACACCACTCTGAAACGAGAGTACTTGGGGAATCAGTGGCAGAGAAGAAATCCTGAGAGCAAAACAATGTATTGCAAACCTCTACGCCAGCACTGAAGGGATTAAAGCTGCAGTGCCACCTGCTCAGGCTCCTTTCTATAAACTGGGGCCCCTTACCCTCTCTGCACAATTTCTATCAGGAGGATTCTTGAGCGTCTGAGCCAACTATAGGTAGTGCCCTTGAATATCGACAACATGGCGTGCGTAAAATGGGTGAATTAGAAAGTTAAATTAGTATAAATCATTAGTAATTAATATAATTATCAAAAAGTGACCAACACAAAAAGCAATATACTGTATTATATATGTTAGATGTGATAACAGATCATCAACACAAATTTATCAAAGGTAACAAGTCCACATTAGTCCAGAAAAAAGGGGTGTCCCAGGAAAAACTATTCTTAAGATAGGATTGATAATAAAAATATGAGCCAATGGTACTCACTTGTGTTTTGTCACAGAAATTGTATTTGTGATGGTTTTTAATTAAAATGAAAACAATTTCAGTGCCAAAATGCAAAGAAGTTTGACTTAGAACGTGCGAGCGTGACACACACCCCTTGTTTTACCTATTTGCACTTCTATATGTATAGTAATTGAATTCCTCGTGTGTGTCTGAGTGCGCATGTGCAGCAACTGCTCGTGCCGGGTGTTACTGCGCTGGTACGCCCAGCCGGTACTTATTGCAGAGGCGCGCCTAGCCGGCAGCAACGGCTCCTGCGCATGCACTCTGAGCGTGAGGCCTCCGCATGCGCGCCAAGCTAACGTCACTTCCCTGAGTGCATTTCCGTCACCATGAAGGTGATTTACTCCAAGGGAAATTTTCATTTGGTAGGTGTCAGTATAGAAGTTTCACTTCAAAAAGGTCCCAAATCTCAAAAGTTCCAGGTTTAGTAATAGGTTATCCTTTTATTTGTTTCTAAATCCCAATGGGAACACAACTCTCAAACAAAAGAAGTAAAGGCAGCTTTTGAATGGCCTGACCAAATCCAACTTCCCACTATGAAGGACTGTAGATTCTCCCTAAGAACTATATTAAAAAAATTATACAAATGATATTTCTGGTATCCAAGCATTAATTAAAGCTGCACTCCTGGAGACACTTTTTTTGTGTGTTTAAAAATAAAAAATGTAGGTTTGAAGCATGGGGTCTTTGACGCTGAATCGCTTTGATTTCAGCTCCTTTTGATCCCCTACTTCCCAAGATACCTCTGTAGGTGCTGCTGATAGGAGCCCCGGCTGGGTTCATAATATGGCGGTTTAGAAGTCCCGAATCCTGCGGGCGATTGGGAAGCCGTAATGTCATCCCTCGTGTCTTCCTATTTGCTCACGTGGTGTGGGAGCTTTAAACTGCGCAGCGATATCGACAGCACCTACGGAGGTAAGGATCTCTGGAAGCAGGGTGTCCCAGTAGCTGAAATTAATGCAGTCCAGTTCCGGAGACGCCCTGCTTCAAACCTATCAATAAAATACAAATCCAGAAGGATTCTTGTCTACACATGGTCGCCTCCTAATAAAAGTGAGTGGATTCATTCAAGACGTATAATTTTGATACCACTAGGATCCCTATTATGGCACTTGGAAAAATGTTTTGACACCATGATTCTAAATTCCATTATTAATATTCCTCCTATGCTCAAGAACTCTTATTTTAAGGGGCCGTGTTGTGCGCACAATATATTGTAACCCACAGTCACAAGAGAGAGAGTGTGTGTGTGTGTGTGTGTGTGTGTGTGTGTGTGTGTGTGTGTGTGTGTGTGTGTGTGTGTGTGTGTGTGTGTGTGTGTGTGTGTGTGTGTGTGTGTGTGTGTGTGTGTTATGGTGGGTAAAAAAAGTGACAAAAACCCTCCACTGCAAAGCATATAGCAAATGGAAATATTACTGTATGCTCATTTGCATGTCTTAGACAGGTCTGCAACCCCACCTTTCACCATTATCACCCAGCACTTCCACTGTAGCAAGGGATTCTGGGAAATGACATGCAAATGAGCACACAGTGCCACCTTTTGCTTCAAAACCATTTTTAACATGGTTCCCTATAGGCTTAAGCTTGCTGCATGGTCACAGCTTTGAGCACAGCCAGGGTTAAGATGCATAGCCAGTAAACCCACCCACAGACAGCCGTTTCGACCTTGATGGGTCTCATCAGTGTGGGGTTGGTTATACTGGCTATGCAAAAATGAAGCAATGAGGGTGGGGTTTACCATATTTAGTTAAGTTATGGTGGGTAAAAACTTAACTAAGTATGGTAAACCCCATCCTCATTGCTTCATTTTTGCATAGCCGGTATAACCAACCCCACACTGATGAGACCCATCAAGGTCGAAACGGCTGTCTGTGGGTGGGTTTACTGGCTATGCATCTTAACCCTGGCTGTGCTCAAAGCTGTGACCATGCAGCAAGCATAAGCCTATAGGGAACCATGTTAAAAATGGTTTTGAAGCAAAAGGTGGCACTGTGCTCATTTGCATGTCATTTCCCAGAATCCCTTGCTGCAGTGGAAGTGCTGTGTGCTGGGTATTAATGGGGAAAGGCGGTGTTGCAGACCTGCCTAAGACATGCAAATGAGCATACAGCTATATTTCCATTTGATAGAGATATATCTATAGATATATATCTCTATCGTGGTTTTACATTTAATAGAGGCTTTGGAGTACAAACTTATTACCATACACATTAGAAATAAAATAATTCTGATTGTCCTCCACACATCGACACATAGTAGACCTACTACAATTACATCTAAAATTCCTAGAAAACATATTAGAGAGTTAAAAACAGGAAGCTTATGGTTTCAGTTTACTTGATGCTACAATATTCTTAACACTACTTGCCTCACGGTAAATAACATTTGGTGTTTGAGAGATTCATTCCTTAAGAATATGGTCACAGGCAAGAATGCCCCAATGTCTGTTAAATAGCCTCTTAACATTCTGTGCAGACTGATTAAACGTAATAATAATAATAAACATAGTTGGCTTGTCTTGTTTCTCTGTTCAACCTTAAGAAAGCAAGCTGTCATTTTGTTTAACTCTTCTTTTTGTAATTGGCGAACAAAAGAAGTTCTATCAAGCGATATTGCTTTTTATATATGAATTATTAACACGTTTGTATTTTCTGTGTCCCCATGAATTGAAGAGGCAAAGGACGAACAGGGCACTATTACAGGAAGAATGAATGTATGTTACACTGCCTGACCAAAATAGATTTGTTCAATCTGCGCTGGTGATTTGGGCTCAAACGGGCAGATAAGAACCACATGGCCCACCAAATCTACCCATTTTCCTATCTTTTTTTGATCCTTTGAAATTACCAGTCTGTGAGCAGCACGTAATACACAAGTTATGACGACAGGCCTGGCAAAGCTAACATCCTTGAAGATAATAAAATATGGTCACTTTGACCCGGAGGCTTGTGTCTAGAGGAGCGTGTTGCCTTCCACTTACAATGACAAGGGACAGGAGGGGGAGGGCAGACTGGGTAGTAAGACGTTCAAATGCGGGCTGACAACAATAGAGCTTTAACCACTTCTTTGTAGAGATTGACAAAAATGTTCTGGGAACTGGTTGTTTTGTGTTACTTCCAACTCAAGGAAATAGAGCTACTTGGAATTACTGATGTGTACTCTGGTTATGCAGTAGCCTCCAAAGACCGGTTAGGGGAGCGCAGATTTCACCATATGTGTAAAAATATATATAAAAATATATAGTGTAGTTTGTTTTTTAGATAAGAGACATCATTGTAACAGCAGAAATGGGGACTCACACTTTCCCAGTGATTAAATAGCAGTGGATTTCAATGTCAATCTCAGCTCAGGAAGATCCAACGTAATAATCCTCGGTGCAAGACAGAAAAGTACATGCTTTGTGCAACTTTGTTTGTTCAATTATGTAATATATTTAAATGAATAGTATCACACTTACATTTTATCAGTGTGGCATGTACACATAAAAATTAAAGGTGGCACAGATCCTCTGGTCTCTACGACTGCGTCGCGTCACTTCCGGCAATAGTCCGCGTCACTTCCGGTCATGGATGATCGCGTTATTCGGAGCTGCGTGTGCCGACGGTGCAGGGCAGTTTCGGGAGCCTGTTTAGCCTACTTGCTCTTGACTTAATGCGTTTTGCTCATAAAGAGCTTCCTCAGGAGTCGTACGTTTAATATAAGAGAACACAAAAAAAATTTGTTTTATATAAGTAAAATTATTTTTATTTAATATTCACATTAATTTGCCTTGTAGAGGAGCACCTTAATCACACTTTTTTGATGCAGTAGCCTGGCTGAGGTTGACCACCACAATGGTAGACCGCAGGCTCAGATTTCCCCCTGTTTTCACTAAGGTATAATCTTTTTATAAATTAACTGGTCTATCCTCTTTCCTTTCTTTATCTGCAGTCAATAATGGCACTCTACTCCTCATTCAAAAGCATAACAAGCAAGATTTGTTGAGCACTGCTAAGCAGCAAGGCACATTTTAGCAATGCTTTGTACAGTAAATGTCTCTTAATTCAAGCCATTTTGTAGTCCTTTACCAAAGTCTGAACACAACATCCCCATACACATTTGGAACTGTTGGCAACTTTTATTGGGATGTGAATGGATAAATGGTTTTGGTACCTATAAATTACAATGGAAGTCCTTATACTCTATCCTTCAGAGATATTGGAATGTGGTATAGATTGTAATCTTAACAAAATCCTGTGGGACTAGAGTATTAATGTTGTTAAGTTGTTGTAGGTAATTTAATATGAGGGAGAACCTTATTCATAGCCACTTTCAACAAGAGGAATGGTAGTAAGTCATTTAATACATGGATCATTGCCCTGTGGTGGAAAGATTGAACCCGTCTCGTAGGGACAGTGCAGAGCCAGCCACAGACACCATCACCATGACTCCTGACGAAGCCGATAGAGCGAAACGCGTAAAGTCTGTTGCTGGCTCTGACTGTCCCTACGAGACGGGTTCTATCTCTCCTCCACCTTTCCACCCAACGAACGGAAGTCGCAAAACCGTAAGTATTGGAGGCGGAGAAATGCTGGAGTAAGAGCAGCGGGGAGAACGCTGTGATCCCACACAACTTGCTTTTATTTATGCGTATTTTGAATAGACATTTTGTACAGCAAGTGTACATTTTTATGTGCTTTTATACATAAATTCCTTTTTTGTATGGTTCTTTTTCTCTTTATGCTGAGATTACCACATACTTGACGGTGAGAAGTAAGGAGCTTTAAAATCCCTGTCCTGTGTTCTACGATTGGATCTGGGATCCCTTTAACCCCTTTGTGTATTTGCCATGGTTTTGGAAGTGCCAGCTTGATTTGAAAGAATGTGAGTGCCCCTTTCATATATTTGTTCCCTGATGAAGTTCCTGGTGGAATGAAACGCGCATCGGGCGTTGATGACGTCACAGTCATCAAGTCTATAGCGCGAGTGCAACGAAGGTTGCATCTCATGATTATACTGCTGCTAATTCCTGGTACTATTTAGATAGCTAACTATGATGTGGGTTGAAACAAGCATCCACTAGCTTTTAGTTTGGGTGTTTGTATTGTTTGGCTCACGTTTTGGAGACAATCCACACTAATAGGTGCACAGTGACTACACCAGGCTGTAAAATCTCACACAGCCCAGATGTATTTGTCGCATTGATCAGCGTCGACCACGCTGGGTTACAACACAAGCCCAGCATCCATACATGTTGTAATATGGCATTCTAGCGGTAATTTCTTAGCTAATCACAACCTGTCTCCACAACACAGACTTACTGATATATTAAGTCTGTATTAGCGGTATGCAATCATAGCAAGATGGTAATACATTTGTGTTAACAACCTATGTGCAATGCTACATGTAATGCTATGGGCAGTTTGGTTACATCAATTAATTATCACTGATAACGATCAGTGGAGTTAACCTGTCCTAGTAATTGCTTTATTTAGTAACTATAGTTGCTAAATAGACAACAATTAAAGCATAAGCAACAAATGTCTAAATGGAGACATCTGCGAGTTGATACACCAACTAGGCATTTGTAAGAGAGACGATCATGTGTCACATCAGCATTACCATAGAATAGCACACCAAACCGTGAGCTATATATATACATCTGCAGTATTCTCTTGTTTAGTGTAGGGTCAGCACCATCATAGTATATGTAGAAGACCTCTTCTCAAACACCAAGAGGCCACTATTTCAAGACTGATGATTATTCTTACATCGTTATACTTATAATTACACGTACTGCAGAATCTGTATTTTGTATCTGCAGTCACTTTAGACCCCATTGGATATAGGGTTTCTTTATTAATAGGTATTTATTTTGTATATACACTATCACTTTATGTATAGCGGTCTAGATATTTGTATGTCTATGAGTACACGACCCTCCACCACCACCTCCTAGTAGCTACCGTACAAGATCCCAGCAGCATAAACAAATATCGCTAGATTTATTTGCATACTTGTTAAGTAGCGCTAATGTGAATTACTGTAGGTTTTAAACAGCATTTTTCTTGTTAATAAATATTTGATGTGTTAATGGGGATGGTAAACCATCTCTTTCCAGTGAATTATATATTGAGTTTCCTTGTTAACTAGAGGTTGAGTGCACGCTTTCAAAGGGAATACTTTTAGTTCTTCAATTTAGTCCTTATTTCCATGTGCACCACTCACATTTACTAGCAGAGCGGGAACTGCTTTCTTTATCTGACATGGTTTTGGAAGTGCCAGCTTGATTTGAAAGAATGCGAGTGCCCCCTTCATAGATTAGTACTATTAGTCAACACCCAGTTGAGAATATTTTGCACTATATTGTGTTTTTCTACTTTTTGGTGATATCTGGGCACCCAATTCCTGAAGTGCTCACATACCTGCTACCAACCAGTAAATGGGAATGAGCGAAATCCTTGGACAGCCCTGGTCTGGGGACTGCATCTGACTTGTTGTGGGACTCGGGCGACCACTTGACTGTTTACGTTATCGACGGAATGCTAAACACCATAGAATACCACATAGACATTCATATGAGATCATCCGTTTCAGTTGCTATTTATCCCCAGTTTGTTTGTCTGCTTGAGCCTTAGCTATGTCTTTATGTACATATCTATTTTTGGATTTTGCATTGTTAGGATTATATATAGTGGGGCCTTTTTCTTTCCTACCAGGTACATATGTGGGGGACACCGTTGCTTCCTTGAATAGTATGGATATAGATACTGCCACCCCCACTCCCTCCCCACCCCTCCCGTGATTAGTATCACTGAGCTCAAGTTTTACTTCAATTTGCATTTATCAAATAGATCTGGCAATAGGTTTAATAAAGGTTAAGATTTACTTCCGTGGTCTTAAATGTGTTTACTGTGACACTATATTTATGCAGGTTGGAGCAGGGATTGTTTTGAATGAAAATCTAATATTTAAGATTTGTTGATAAAGAAAAAATACTTTTCTTTAATTGATTATTCAGTTAACTTATTAGGATCCTGATGTGCTGTGTCCTGTGCTTTTTTTTTTTTTTCTCTCTCTCTTTGGAAATTGCTAGGGTAAGAATGTGGGTAGACCTCGGAGAATGCGCTAAATAGTTTTTGAAGAGTTGCAAGGGCAGGAGTGGGTAAGGATGTGAAGGTGATTTCATGGTTGAAGCCAAAAACTGATTTCGCTATGTAGTGGTTAATTTTTTTTCTTAACGGGCAAATTTACAATAGCACATTCACTCACATGACTGCAATTGCATTACAGAAATGCTTAAGCATCTTAGTAAACATATACAGTACATTTCAGTATCAGGGTGGGATGCCTTGATACTTTGGGGGTTATTCTTTAAAGTGCGATAGTGCCGATCAGACACTTCCTCATGGAAACGCCCATTGACATGAATGATTAATTTTAGGTCACGGTCTTCCGTCCCTTATTGTTCAGTGATGTGGAATAAGTGATGGCAGTAATAATTACAATTATTTCACTACACTTTATTGCAAAATGTATTTTGCTGCCAGAATGGAGTGTGGAATATTGCTTTGCAATGGTTGAAGAAATTGGAAGTTGAGCCTCTTATTTACTAAACTGTAATCGGCATGCTCCCACTATATTAGGTAACCACATTAGCATCGTAAATTCGGTTACTGTAAACTGTGTTCATTTGCAGGTCATTACCCAGAATCCTTGGCTGCAGTGGAAACACTGTTTGCGAAGCGATAATGGTGAAAGACAGGGTTGCAGATCTGTGAGACAAGTGGTATTTTTATTTGGTATTGTAAACGAAGTCCCGCCGGTTAATGATGCGTCTGATTAATTTACAAGAAACAGGTTTTAAAAATTTCAGTCTTCAAACTTTGTGCATAAAAGAAGATTTAGATATCTTTACACTGACCTTTATGTTTCAGAAAACGCCTTTCATGATTACTTCACACACTATCTCTCCTGGAAAAACTTGTTTTACAACTCAATTACAGGTTTCTTTTTCTTCCCATGTTAAATACAACAAGGAACAAAATTATCTAGCAGAGTAAACCATTTACTAGAAAACAGGAGCATAAAAAAATAAAAGCATAATTTTAGTGTACTGCAAAATTTTCATATTGTTAATTCAAGGTTCTTCACACATCATGTGATTGTATATCTAATCAGTTATCTATTGTCGACTAAAGATAACTCCACTGTCCTCCCGATACCACAAGTTACATGCCTAGGTGTCATACAGTATTGGACTTTCCCCTCTTTATACCACACATCTAGCACCTCAACAATTCCTGCTGCTTCCATCTCAAGCGTTGCTAAAATGCACTCTCTTCTCACCACGCAATCCACCACAATTTAAATGTATGCACTTTTAGTTTCGTGACTGGACTACTGTGACTTGCTCCTAGTCCGTCTCTTGCTCTTCTAACTGTCCCCCCTCCAGTCCATCCTAAATGCTACAGCAGGCTCATTTACCTCACCAACCAGTCTACGTCTGCCGCTTGTGTGCACGTTCGAACACTTATTAGCCATACCCTGTAGAATCAAATTAAAGGATCTCGTAATCACCTACAAAGCTCCCCCATGATTCAGTCACTCTCCACATTTCCAATCTAATCCCAAAGTACTGTACTCTCCAACAGGCCATCTTTACTTGTCTCATGACCTATGGCTCTGTTCCTCCGTCATTACTTCCTCTAGTTCCTGCCTCCAAGACTTCTCCAGGGCTGTACCCCCTACTGTAAAACTCCTTACCCTGTAACACTGGACTCTCCCCCACCATTCACACTTTGAAAAGTTCACTCAAAGCCCACCTCTTTAAAGAGGCCTTCCCAGAACCCTCCAATGATTAATACCACGCTAAGTTGCCTTATACCCCCCACTAACACCCACCGATCCTTGTCATCACTCTCCTATTCTTTTTTTGGTTGCAAGCTTCTCAGAGCAGGGACCTGGTTTCCTATTGTTTCATCATATTTTAAGTTGTATATATTTTGTTTTGTTCTTGCCCTTGCCCCCACATTGTACAGTCCTGCTGAAATACTGTACGTTGGTGCCGCAAAAATAAAAGATAATAATAAATCAGTCCGGTTCAAATCAATGCCAGGGACCGATGACTTTAAAGCATATTAAATAGGGGTCAAAGTGGCCGAAATAGTACCAATGCCTTTCCCTCACCACCTACAGTGCCTACCCTGTGGCATCTTTTTCTACAAGCATTGTTATAGATGTGCTTAAAGTAGCTGTGCCACCTTCTTATCCACATTTCATACCACGTACGTGACCCTAAAGAAGACATTGTATTAGTCAAATGTTGGTATTTTAGATAAAGGGGCTGATTCTATATACCAAAGCAGCCAATTGGGCTGTTTTCAGCCCAAATTTTGGCTGAAAATGGCCCAATTAGCTACTTTAGCACATCTACAATTAACCTCAAAGTTTGCAGGAATTATGCAGAGCTGTGCTGGTCTCCCAACACGTTTTGACACCTGAAGTGATCAATGATTTGTTCTCTTCAAATGACATCGTATTGCGAAGTTGCAAAGAAGAAAACAGATTAATTAGAATGCAAAACAATCGACATCAAGAACAGTAGATCATTTCAACTAGAGATGAAAAATTTCTTCACCCCATAACGGGGCCTGTATCTCATGAAGATGGGGGTCCCCGAGGCTGAAACCAATGCGGTTCAGCTCAGGAGACCCCCTACACATGTACACTAGTATCAAAACACACATAACAATAAAAAATAATTTATTACCGTAGCGTCTAGCCGCAATGGTAATGAAGCTGCTTTAATTTAATTATTATTAATATTGTGCGGGAGCAGGGGGTCTCCTGAGATAAACCGCATGGATTTCAGCCTCGGGGACCCCTGCTTCTCGAGTTACAGGCCCATGTATGGGGTGCCGTATCTCCATTATTTAAATGTCCCGCGTCATTTGACACGGACGCTTTCAAAATGGCGGCGACACTGGCACCTGGTGCCCCATACCGTGGCCTGTAACTCGGGAAGCAGGGGATCCCTGAGCCAGAAATCAAAGCGGTTCAGCTCTGGAGAACCCCTGCTCCCGCACACTATTAATTTTTTTTTACATTAAAGCAGCTTCATTACCTTAGCGGCTATCCGCTAAGGCAATGAAGGGGTTAAGGCATAATAGCAGCTTTATTGGGGGCAATTGCCACCAATAAACATTGCAATATGTACTATCCACCCACCCCATGTGCCCCCGACAAACCCTATACCCCCAAGCATACTTTTAAAAAAATGTAATTACAGGAATGATACTATAGGCCGGCGGGGTCCCTCGGGTGTTCCCCGCAGGTGTCCGGGTGTCCCCGCTGGCCTGCGGTACCAATTTGATTGGTTGTAGTAGACCATGTGACTCCCTTTTGGATGACGTCACATCCTTTCCTAAATATGACTGTCACATGGTCTACTACAACCAATCAGATTGGGGATATACATCTCCCAATCGGATTGGCTGAAGTACTATGTGACGGCAACCATGTTGCTTTTTGTGATGTCATGTTAAAGGGAAAGGAAGCACAGCCATTCTGATTGGCTGGCTTCACTCCATTTACATGACGTCACAAAAAAAAGGCACATGGTTTTCACAGGCCAATCAGATGGCGTGTGAACCATAAGCACTCAAATGTGACGTCACAGGCCTATAAAAGCCTGTGCAGCCTCATTTGACGGCAAGAAGCCGAGGAAGGAGGACCTCATCAACCAATAGGATTACAATGTGTTCCAGATGAAGAAGATACAGAAGAAGAAGCTAGAAGACCCCAAAATGGATTACAGTTAACAGATGAAGATAAAGAAAGAAGAAAAGGACTTTGGACTTTACCTGTTGCCCATTGCTGTTTGAGATCATGGATTTGTTTGAGAGCTTGCTGATACCCCAGGAATTGGAGGATGAGGACATCTAAAGCTAAGGAAAAAAATTGAATGTACAGTTGTGTGAAAAAGAAAGTACACCCTCTTTGAATTCTATGGTTTTACATATCAGGACATAATAACAATCATCTGTTCCTAAGCAGGTCTAAAAATTAGGTAAATACAACCTCAGATGAACAACACATGCCATATTACACCGTGTCATGATTTATTTAACAAAAATAAAGCCAAAACTAAGTACACCTTATGATTCAATAGCTTGTAGAACCACCTTTAGCAGCAATAACTTGAAGTAATCGTTTTCTGTATGACTTTATCAGTCTCTCACATCGTTGTGGAGGAATTTTGTCCCACTCTTCTTTACAACGTTGCTTCAGTTCATTGAGGTTTGTGGACATTTGTTTATGCACAGTTCTCTTAAGGTCCGGCCACAGCATTTCAATCGGGTTGAGGTCTGGACTTTTGACTGAGCCATTGCAACACCTTGATTCTTTTCTTTTTCAGCCATTCTGTTGTAGATTTTCTGGTGTGCTTGGGATCATTGTCCTGTTGCATGACCCAATTTCGGCCAAGCTTTAGCTGTCGGACAGATAGCCTCCCATTTGACTCTAGAATACTTTGGTATACAAAGGAGTTCATGGTCGACTCAATGACGGAAAGGTTCCCAGGTCCTGTGGCTGCAAAACAAACCCAAATCATCACCCCTCCACCTCCGTGCTTGAAAGTTGGTATGAGGTGTTTGTGCTGATATGCAGTGTTTGGTTTTCGCCAATTGTGGTGCTGTGCATTATGGCCAAACATCTCCACTTTGGTCTCGTCTGTCCAAAGGACATTGTTCCTGAAGTCTTGTGGTTTGTTCAGTTGCAACTTTGCAAACCTAAGCCGTGATGGCATGTTCTTTTTAGAGAGAATAGGCTTTCTCCTGGCAACCCTTCCAAACAAACAATACTTGTTCAGTCTTTTTCTAATTGTACTGTCATGAACTCTAACATTTAACATGCTGAGGCCTGTTTTGGGGAAGATTGTCAACTGTCTTGAATGTTTTCCACTTTTGAATAATCTTTCTCACTGTAGAATGATGGACTTTAAATTGTTTGGAAATGGCCTTATTCCCAGATTGATGGGCAGCAACAATTGCTTCTGTAAGATCATTGCTGATGTCTTTCCTCCTTGGCATTGTGTTTACACACACCTGAATGCTCCAGACCAGCAAACTGCTAAAACTTTGGCTTTTATAGAGGTGGTCACACTTGCTGATGATCAAGGGCATTTGATTAGCAGCACCTGTCTGCTACTTAGCATCTTAATTCCTATGGAAGCAGTAATAGTGTACTTAGTTTTTCACACACAGCTTCTCCATTTTGGCTTTATTTTTGTTAAATAAATCATGAAACCGTGTAATATGTCATGTGTTGTTGTTCATCTGAAGTTGTATTTACCTAATTTTTAGACCTGATAAAGAGCAGATTGTTATTATGTCCTGATATGTTAAACCATAGAATTCAAAGAGGGTGTACTTTTTTTTTCACACAACTGTATGTTATTTTTCTTTTACAGGGATTTTCATTGGATTTTTATTGGTATTGGATTTTTATTGGTATTGGATTTTGTTTAATGCCCATTCATTGCCACTGTATTTATGTATGTCTCTTTATGGATATTCATACATATAGGGACAAGCAATGGTTATTTTGCCAAATGCTTGCTATAATGTATTTTAAATGTATTTTGGTACTTTGTTTTTTTATTTTGTGTTTGGATTTTGTGTGCTGGCATTTTTGGTGGTATTTTCAATGGATTATTTCAAGGGGGTGGTGTTTGCTTTTTAATAGTGGCTTATTTTTTGTGTTTTGAATTTGACTGATGGTGTTTATTTGGAGATTTCTTTTATTGATTGATGGTTTTGTTTTGGTTTTTTTAATTGTTAATCCTGGTGTTTAATTGGTATTTGCTTAATTGAATGGTGGTAATGTTGTGTTTACTTGCTTATTGTTTTTTATTTGGTGATTGTTTGCATTGCATTAGATATTGTTTGTGGGTTTTTTAGATTGACCATTGACTGGCATAGTGTTAAATCATGCCCATATTATATGGGCATAGTGTACCCACTGTGCCAATCAATTGTTTTATTGGCCTTTGTTATGTGTTTAGTTGGCAATGTAATGGTAAATCAGGCCTATATTATATGGGCATGATGTACCCACTCTACCAATGAATGGGTGGAGGGTGGGGGTAGTTGCTTGGGGACGGTCGGTGGGTAGTGGGGGAGGGTGGGTTAACCCCTTAATTACTATAGCGGTTACTAACCGTTAAGGGGTTAGGGGACATTAGATTGTATTTTTGATTGCATTGTTTATGGCAATGGAGAACATGGGCGGTTATGAGGATGATGACAGCCTTCATCGTGGCAGCCTGGCAGGGGTGAGTGCAAGTTTTATTTACTTTATTTCTGCTTCTTAATGTTGTATATTAAATGGGCAAATGCACTATTTTCCATATTTATTGTACTGTATGTGTTAGGGGGTGGGGGGGGTAGTGGGGGTGTATTTATTTCAAAGTATTGGCTGTTGTGTTTTTTTGCGGTACAGGATTGGTACCGCAGGCCAGCGGGGACCACCCAAGGGCCCTGGACACTCGCAGGGACCACCAGGGAACCCCCGTTGGCCTATTGTATTAAAGCTGTGCTGAAAAAAATGTAAACAATGCTTTTCTGACTGTCTTCATCTCTTTTGCGCCAGCCTTTAGCTGGTGAAAAGAAATGCTGAGCTTTTAAAGTACGATTCACTTATCACTGCTTTGTGAATCACGCAGACTGACAAACAAACTGCGCATTTGCCGTTTTTTGGCTGATCGTACGAGGTTTTTTTTCAGTGAGCTTTTTTTTCTGAAAAAAAATGCCCTTTAAGAATGATACTGCAGTGTTATCACTGCTTTGTGAATCGCGCGGCAGGCCTTATCGCACTTAAAGGGCATTTATCTCACTTAAAAGCAGTTATCACTGCATAGTGAATCGGCCCCTATGTGTCTTCAAATCTTTCTTCATATTGTAAATGTGCTCAGCTAAACTTCTTTTTATTTGCCTACTGGTCCTACCTGTGTAATGAAGTCCACAGGGGCACTCGAGCATGTAGATTACAAAACTGCTACTGCAGTTCATAAAGATTTTATTTTGTATTCTACATTAGTTACATTTGATCTGAACTTGTCACTGTTTGTACTGTATTTACAGCCATTACAATTGGAACATGTGTGGTATCCATTCAGACCCCTCAGCCAACTGGTTTTACTGTTGTTTTTCCTGAGATAATTTGGTGCTAGGACCTGTTTGAGATTAGTATCTTTTCTGACTATCTCCTGAGGATGACTGGAGAGAATGCTCCTCAGATTGTCATCCCTTAGCAATATGCTCCAGTGCTTTTTTATAATTCTCCTAGTCATTAGCCATTAGGCTATAGTCCGTTATAAAAGGTATATGTGACTTTTGAATCTCGTCATCCTCTAAATTAGCCTTTCCAGATAGAATATCTATGAAAAAATATATGTACCCATTTCCTATGAAATAATTATATTATTTAATTACATTTCCATGGTGACTACTATATATATTTCTACATTTTTAATGACTAAATTATGCATTAATACCTTAATCAAATGAGGGCATGTGATTATTACCATATGCAGACTAAATTTTCTAATTAAAATATTCTCCTGTGATTGGTCTAAGGGGGTATTTAAAACCTCAGTAGTTCAGTCAAACACATCCCCTAATGAAATCAGCTTTAGACTGATGAAACGCGTAGGGTCACGTGTCTAGGTTATTAGCAGTTGCTTTTAATCTGTGTGAAAGCCGGAGAGAGGAACCGCTGTTGATCGAGAGTGCCTGGGAACCCCTGCATATAGAAACTCTCGTTCAGATCCACGAGTTTCCGGAGTACAACCTATGCAGCAATACCATCTGAAAGGAACAGAGAGGAGGACACTTGAGAGAGCTCGGAACGGAACAGCACTTGCAAAGCAGATGCCGGAGCATGAGTTTTACTCATAGAATGCCTCTTTTATTCAGATGTTTGTGAGTTTAAATTTGTTACAAGTCCAAGTTTTATTAAATTATCACTATCACACTAGGATCGGGCGCTTTTGTGTATATATATATATATATATAAAGCAGAAAATAGCCGTGTTAGTCCAGTTGCGATAGTGCAGAATAAATGAGTTCTTCAGTATTAGGTGATACCTTTTTTATTGGACTAACAATTTATGTCTCGAAAGCTTGTCCTATGACATAAATTGTTAGTCCAATAAAAAAGGTATCACCTAATACTGAAGAACATATATATTTATATATATATATATATATATATATATATATATATATATATATAAAAACACCTACAAGCTCATATTGAACCCCCAATATAACCACAACATATATATATAAGCATATAAGTGTCACAGAGGAGTGCTACTGAGCATGGCAATATATATTTAAAACCAGAGACAGAACATGAAACACAGACAGAGCTCAGTGCACATCCAATTAAACTTATACACGGTAAAGTGCCTAAATATATATGTATTGATACCTTTTGAATAAAATGGTCTTTTAGTTTAACATTTTGACCAAAGTGTTGTAAGCCCCTGAGCCACAACACGGCAGACCACATCTCAAGGGTCCCTAACACTAATATAAATTCTTAATAACCTGTGCATTACCAGGAAGAATGATTTATAATAAATCTGTCAAAATTAGTTGCATAGTTCTAAGTCTGATTGAAGCTTTTATTAACCTGTACATTACCAGGAAAAGCACTCTGTATTAGATTTGTCACAATCATACTGCAAGCAAGCAAGTTCCCCTGAGAGTGGGAAATGTTAAACTAAAAGACCATTTTATTCCAAAGATATCTATACATATATATTTAGGCACTGTACATAAGTTTAATTGGATGTGCACTGAGCTCTGTCTGTGTTTCATGTTCTGTCTCTGGTTTTAAATATATGTATGTGTATACGTATATATATACGGGTATATATATATATATATCTGGGTATGCACCTTAACCCTGGCTGTGCTCAAAGCTGTGACCATGCAGCAAGCTTAAGCCTATAGGGAACCATGTTAAAAATGGTTTTTGAAGCAAAAAGTGGCACTGCGTGCTCATTTGCATGTCATTTCCCAGAATCCCTTGCTGCAGTTGAAGTGCTGTATGCTGGGTGATAATGGTGAAAGGTGGGGTTGCAGACCTGCCTAAGACCTGCAGATGAGCATACAGTTGTATTTGCATATTTGCTTTCCTGTGGAGGGTTTTTGTCACTTTTTTACTCACCATAACTTAACTCAGTATTATGGTACACACACACACACACACACACACACACACACGTCGACAAATCACCAAAAAATCTACTCGCCACCTAGTACCAAACGTGTGCTGCTTGGGCCAATAGGAGCTCGCCACGATGTTAAATCCACTCGCCCGGGGCATGCAAATGTATAGGTTTGTCGAACACTGTAATATATATATACTGAGTTAAGTTATGGTGAGTAAAAAAAGTGACAAAAACCCTCCACAGGAAAGCAAATATGCAAATACAACTGTATGCTCATCTGCATGTCTTAGGCAGGTCTGCAACCCCACCTTTCACCATTATCACCCAGCATACAGCACTTCCACTGCAGCAAGGGATTCTGGGAAATGACATGCAAATGAGCACTCAGTGCCACTTTTTGCTTCAAAAAACATTTTTAACATGGTTCCCTATAGGCTTAAGCTTGCTGAATGGTCACAGCTTTGAGCACAGCCAGGGTTAAGGTGCATACCCAGAAAACCACCCACAGACAGCTGTTTCGACCTTAATGGGTCTCATCAGTGTGGGGTTGATTAACTGGGTATGCAAAGAAGCTATGAGTGCTCATTTGCATGTCATTTCCCAGAATCCCTTGCTGCAGTGGAAGTGCTGTATGCTGGGTGATAATGGTGAAAGGTGGGGTTGCAGACCTGCCTAAGACATGCAGATGAGCATACAGTTGTATTTGCATATATATATATATACAGTGTTCGACAATCCTATACATTTACAAGCCCGGGGCGGGTGGATTTAACCCCCGGGCGAGTAACTATTGGCCCAAGCAGCACACGTGTTTTTTTTTAAAATTCCCCTGTTCGCGCTGAAATTTTTCCTGCTCGCGCTAAAAAAAAAAACTCCCCCTACCTGACAGCTGATTGGCGCGCGCTGCCAGGCTTTGTGGGCGCGCGGCCAGGCTCTATATGAGCCTGCCCCAACGAGCGGCCATTCTTTCTCTGCCAGGGGATCTGTTGGAGGGTAAGTACTCTCCATGCTGCGGCCCCTCTGCTCCTTCCCTGCGATCCCCCTGGTCCCCACATGGCTCCCTACTCCCCACCGCGGCAGCTCTCCTGTCCCCTGCTCTTGTCCCCTGCTCTTGTCCCCTGCTCTTGTCCCCTGCTCCTGTCACCTGCTCCTGTCCCCTCCTCCTGCTCCTGTCCCCTTCCCCTCCTCCTGCTACTGTCCCCTTCCCCTCCTCCTGTCCCCTTCCCCTCGATCCACCGATCGATGCCCGGGGCGGAGGTCCCCGCTGCTGCAGCCCGGTTGGCTTGCGGGGGGGGCCTCGGCCCTCACCACGTGCGTCCCATGCGCCAGCTACCTTCATGACGGTGCAGCCGCTGCATGAGGTGGGGGGGATGTCGGCTTGAGCCCCCCGCCCTCCCCACGAGCTTCATGCCGCCGCAGGCTGGGGAGGAAGAAGCAGCCTGCAAAGCTGCTTGGCCGTGCACTGTGACATGCCGGTGAGGGGAGCAGGGCAGTGGCGGCCACGGCGGGGCTGACTGTCCCCTGGGACGCCCGGTGGGGGATACCTCACCACGTGCCTCCTACCCACCCTGCTGATTGGGGGGGGTGTCGGCCTTGCCCCCCCCCCCCCACACACGAGCGGGAGATGGGCGCGGGTGGGTGGGGCAGGAGCGTGGTGCTGGTCAAGGCCTTTCCCCGTGTGTGTGTGTGTGTGTGTATGTGTGTGACACCAGAGGTACCCCCCCAATCAGTAACCTCCCCCCCAGTCAGTAACCCCCCCCCAGTCAGTCACCCCCCCCCTGTCAGTGTCAGTCACCCCCCACCCCCAGTCAGTGTCAGTCACCCCCCACCCCCAGTCAGTGTCAGTCACCCCCCCACCCCCAGTCAGTGTCAGTCACCCCCCACCCCCTGTCAGTGTCAGTCACCCCCCACCCCCAGTCAGTGTCAGTCACCCCCCCACCCCCAGTCAGTGTCAGTCACCCCCCCACCCCCAGTCAGTGTCAGTCACCCCCCCACCCCCAGTCAGTGTCAGTCACCCCCCCACCCCCAGTCAGTGTCAGTCACTCACCCACCCACCCAGTCACCCCTGCCCCAATCAGTCACTCACCCTGCCAGCCACTCACCCAGCCAGTCACTCACCCAGCCTCTCTCTCTCTGTGTATCACCCACCCTCTGTGTGTGTCACCCACCGTTTCTCTCCTCTGTCTCCCCCACACTCTCTCTCTCCCCCCACCCTCTCTCCCCCCACACTCTCTCCCCCCACACTCTCTCCCCCCACCCTCTCTCTCCCCCCCACACTCTCTCTCTCCTCCCACACTCTCTCTCTCTCCCCCACACACTCTCTCTCTCTCTCCCCCACACTCTCTCCCCCCACACTCTCTCCCCCCACACTCTCTCCCCCCACACTCTCTCTCCCCCCCACACTCTCTCTCTCTCCCCCACACACTCTCTCTCTCCCCCACACACTCTCTCTCTCCCCCACACACTCTCTCTCTCCCCCACACACTCTCTCTCTCCCCCACACACTCTCTCTCTCTCCCCCCCACACTCTCTCTCTCCCCCCCACTCTCTCTCTCCCCCACACTCTCTCTCTCTCCACCACACTCTCTCTCTCTCTCTCCCCCACACTCTCTCTCTCCCCCACACTCTCTCTCTCTCCCCCACACTCTCTCTCTCCCCCACACTCTCTCTCTCTCCCCTACACACTCTCTCCCCCCTACACTCTCTCTCTCTCTCTCCCCTACACTCTCTCTCTCCCCCACACTCTCTCTCTCTCCACCACACTCTCTCTCTCTCTCTCCCCCACACTCTCTCTCTCCCCCACACTCTCTCTCTCTCCCCCACACTCTCTCTCTCTCTCCCCCCCACTCTCTCTCTCTGTCACTCACACTCTGGATCTGGATCTCTTATTTACCCTATATATCTTAACTGCCCTATACTACACCGAAATCTTAACTGCCCTATACTGCTTTCTTCCAGATCTGGCTCAAGCTTCACACGGAAGACATCGGAACCCCCCCCCCCCCTAACCCAGAAGACAGGTAGGGAACACCTCCCCTCCAATGTATAACATTGCGGGAATGAGGGTACCTGGACATTGAGGGACTGCGGATCAGGTAAGATCCCAGGTGGAATTGCTGCTTTAGATATTGTGAAGCGGGGGCATCCAGACACTGGTTAAGGGGTTCAGGAAACTAGTCATTCACACCTGGCTTTTAATTCTAGATCCGACATTTACACACACACACACGTAACAAGGACTAATTGTAGTATAATGTAATACAATAAATACATTTGTCAAAAACTAATGTTGTTCTGACTAAGAATTTATTAAATGTATTTTATTTATATATTTTATTTTAAAGCGGGGTTGGGGGCGGGACTAGGGGCGGGACTAGGGGCGGGGTTGGGGCGGGACTAGGTGGTGAGTAGATTTTTTGGTTGGGCGAGTAGATTTTTGGGTGATTTGTCGAACACTGTATATATATACACACATACACACCCCAGCGAAATGTGGCGCTCAAAGAGTTGTTGAAAAAAACAATATTAGGTATGTGATAAACTGCCTAATAATTACTTAAAGTGAGAAAATATTGGTGGATAATATAAGGTGAGTGAACAGACATTTGGTGTACAAAACAGTGAACCTAAATGTGAGAAGCCAAATATGCAAGTTCTGCATCAAGGTAACTGTAGGTGTGCTGCTCATCAATGGCGAGGGCTCCACATCACAGAGCTGTATACAAAAAAAGGAGACGAAAGAGTGTGCACAACCACTTATACTGTAGGAAGTATAAAAATATAATTGGCAGTTCATGTAAAAGCGGTAAGTATTACACGTACAAAAAGGGAGTAAAATCAAGCATATAGCAATCACACTTTTCCTGTCCTGCGTGGTGTCCAAATCGGTCGGAAGGCATCAGGTTTCCGGTCTGTGAGGGAGAATAAAAAGTGCCGGCAACCAGTGTACTAAAGCCGCAGTCTTAGTCGCTTTAGTGTCCTCACAAACAGCTACAATGTAGCGAAGTAAAAGACGCGCATGCGCCTAAGTGACAGGTGGATTTGCTTATAAATCAGGTGCTAGTCGGCTAAAGGGTTCCTCCGCTGAGCGGTAACTGAGATAATACACTCAGTGAGCTCAATGAGTCACAGGACTAGCCAGACAAAGTGTGTTATAGATATAGCAATATAGCAAATTAAAACAGTGAGGCAACAATCAATCCTACGCGTTTTGTGGCGTTCCTCATACCACCTCATCAGGGAAACACATGAAGACTGTTTGGTTTTTAAACGTGTTTGTTTGAATAAAGTCTTTATTTTTCAAGTTGGGTTCCTTAGTTCCAGTTTTTGGTTCGGCTGTAGTTCTTTTTTTTCCTGGGGCTCTGATGCAGTCTTTCAGGCTGATGGTAAGGTGTTCCTAAACCTCCGTTGCCGTTCAAGCCTACAGGCGTTACTGATGGTAAAAGCATTTGTGATGGTCTGCTCCAACTGCGTCCCTCTGTGTTGCACTGAGGGTCCCTCACTTTAAGGTGCTGGCATCCCACCATTTTGTCAGCTGAGGCAGAGTCTGATGATGTCGTTGTTCCGAAGCCTGCATGCAGGGAGAATGTAGTGGACTCTCAAATAGCCCTGGTATTGCACGTCTCAGCAGCTCTCACTCACAATGTACTCTATGCGTTTCGTAGCTATGATGCCACTTCATCAGGAGTAAATTCAAGTCTGTTATTTTAGGATTTATATATGCACTTCCATTAACCCTTCGTATAAGAATAAATATGTATAAACACATGAAGGTGATACACAGTGACTGGAAGTATATATACTTAGAAGCAATGATTACCAAAACAAATCAAATACATGTGATACAGATTGTATCTGGGGTTTAGTGGATTCTGTGTTCAGATTATTGGAACAGTTGCCAAATATTAATGGTATTGATGCCTTGTCCTTTGCTTTGAGGTGCCACAGGGGTTCCCTCTTACAAGAAGTAGCAACTAGACACCAGGATAAAAAAAGTAAAAATACTCTAGGCTGTCATCAAGTCTCAGAGCCACCTTCCCTGAGCCCCTGGGGTTTGGGGGGGAGGGGGGAGGAGTTACATGTGGGATAAAGCCCAAATGTTAAAGGGAGAATCCCATGTGGATCTAAGTCCTAAGGGAATGTGTATCCTATACAGGGTAGGGTCTAGGAATAGATGTACTGTATATGATACAGAGAATGGGGGATGTAACCACACATGGGGGTGTGACCTAAATCACAGAGAAATATATTTGACATGAACCACTAAGCTACTGAAAACCAGTACCGTTTGGGGGATAGGGAATGACTCTGTCCACCACACAGCTAGGGACACACTCTTAAAATCTGTGATATATGCATACATATGGAAGATAGATAGATTAAACAGATCGTTCAGCTGATAAAGTTAAGTCTGTAGATGCAGCCCCAGATGTCAGGAAAACCACTCCTCCAGCAACAATACCTCAAAGAAAAGAAGAGGGGCGCAGCATGGCATAAAATCTTTTATATAGTCGGCAAAGATGAAAAAACAAATAAAAATGCACTCACATGATGTAGAACTTAGAATATGGTGTCTTAAAAACTGATGCAAAAGCAGCCCTATTAAAGCTGCCATTAAGGAATGTCCTACATGTTGTTTTTTTGTTCTTAAATCAGTTTTGTACTATGAAAAAATACCAGTAGCTTATAAAAACATGTATTGTACTGTAACAAACATTTTTGTTTCTATAACAACTATTTACACAGTCATTTCCCCTTTGTGTTCTGAGACAGACTCTGGCACTCCCGTTTTTCGCTCTCTCTTGCAGTGCACCAATTGTATTTGGTGCCTAGAAGAAGAAAAAAACTGAGAGCATAGCAAAAAGGTGGGGAACTGGAGGCCAATGGAAAAATAACAAAAACTTTATTGAAACATAACCTAATTAAAAAGAGAAACCTCTAACGCGTTTCTCGCCTGGGGTGCTTTATTTAATTGAAACTATTGGGGCCACAGACAGGTGCAAAAGTCAAACCTTTGCCAAGGACTTTCCTTTCAACAGCAGTTAGTTCGTGGCTACTGATATTGAAAATGCTTAGGGGCTGCTCTGGGCCATTTCTCTTTCTTCTTCTAGTTCCCCCTCTTTTCCCTCTAAATCGTTCTTTCTTTTTTTCAGATTTAGGGGCTGTAAATCTAAAGGGGGATTCTGGATCTCTATCTCTGGAAAGAGATGCTCCCTCTCCCTCCTCCACTCTAAGAAAGAGAAGGCGGTCTTAACCCTAGGGGTTGGGGGGGGGGTATTCCCTGTGCTTTCAATCTCACTCTCTGATTCTATTTCTGACAATACAGTATATGCTATTGATTGCTAGTAGCCACTGCTACTGAAAGATGCTCAATGTTTTGTTCCACGTTTTTGGCTTTTTTTTGATGGTGCAAAAATTGAAGGCTGTTATGTTGTGGATTCCTAGGTTGACTCAAGTTAACCGGTACCATTTGTTTTGGTGGAACCACTTTAGGTGGAATCCCTTTGGGCCGATGGGGGACAGAACTTCCCCCTTTATAGATCTTAGCATTAGGGGGTTTAGACTTCTGATTCTCTTTATTTGCATTTTTGTTCCAATTTCTCGACAATTGGTGTGATAGTCAGCTTTGTCACGAAAAAACTTTTTTTGTTTGTTAACAATTAGTTCTGACTCGGCTTGATCTTCTCTTTTCTTAACTATTGGTTCCAATTCCAATAGATCTTTATTATTTATAAACGGGTAGAGTTTGATTTCAAGGTCGTCAATCTGAGTCCCCAGTTGTACTAGGGATTTCTTGCGATGCATAATCAAGTTTCATCAGATTGACTGAGCATGAATCCAAGATGTTATTCCACTCGTTTAAAAATGTTTAATTATTAGTATCAATGGTAGGCATCTTTAAAATTCTTAGTCCACGTGGTATCCTATCATTTTCGAAGTATTTACTAAGGGCTGTAACTTCCCAAAAGTGCCTGTTTTCGATGGTAAGCAAGCGTTCAAGTTGTTCTATTAGGGGGTGAAAATCTGCTCTGATTGATTCAGTGATAAACTCTGAATTAGAGTCACTGAATATTTGGTCAATCATTTGATTCCTATGGAGTCTAGAATGGAATAGACTACTCATATTGCTAATGAATGTAATATTCTAATAAGAAAAAGAAAAATATACAACTGGATAAAATTTGGAAAAGCAGCTAGCACTAGTACTGTAGTTCAAAACCAGAGACAACAAAAGAGTATTATATATGGAACAACTGCCCATTGGGTGCTATGGTGTCGCTACATTGACGATGTGGTGTTTATTTGGTTTGGGGGTCCACAATTATTGGATGAGTTCATCATGCATTTAAACAATAATGACAGAAATCTAAAGTTTTCATGTCATCATGATGAACAACAAATTAACTTTTTGGACTTAAATTTATATATCGTTAATGATACGATCCAAACAAAGACTTTCTTTAAGCCTGTCCAGGCCAATAACTATCTAATGGCAGATAGCCATCATAATTCCCAGTGGATTAGAAATATTCCCATGGGGCAGTTCACACGCCTGAAGCGTAACTGTTCTGACCCTCAGGCATTTGCCAGTCAGGCAGAAGAGCTGAAACAAAAGTTGGGCCAGCGAAAATACCCTGCCGAGCAGTTAGATCATGTTATGGAACAGGTTGATTGTACGGATAGATCTGCACTCTTGGAGTATCATAGCAAATCTAGATCCAGTAAGGATGAACGTATAGCCTTTGTAACTCAATACAATCAAATGGCACCACGTATCAGACACATTTTGAAGAAGTATTGGCCTATTTTATTAAGAGATAACACTCTGGCACAGGTATTGACCCCCCACTCCAAGTATTATTTTCACTAAGGCTAATAATCTGAAGTCTATGATAGCACCCAGCTGTCCTTTATCCAAAAAAAGTCAAACTCATCTAATGCAGTTAAAGGCTTCTTTACATGTGTAAGGTGCACCGCCTGTGCCTATGGCACGGCTGGAGCAACATTTAAATCCAATGTTACCTCCAAGGTCTATCCAATTAAAACTTTTATTAAGTGCCGTTCAACATATGTTGTTTATCTACTCACTTGTCCCTGTGGCCTACAATATGTGGGGCGGACTGGGAGGTCCCTTCAAAGAAGAGTATATGAGCATATTTACAATATTAAAAAAGGCTTAATAACACAGAGCGTGTCACATCATTTTTTGATTTGTCATAATCAGGACCCTAAGGGACTGAAGTGTCAGGCAATTGAATCTGCTACTACCAGTTGGGGGGGGGGGGGGGCGATTAGCTCAATCAGATCAGTAGGCGAGAAGCCTTCTGGATCTATGAGCTTAGGACCCTCTCTCCGAATGGTTGAAATATCGACTTTGATTTAGGGGTCTTTCTGACAAAATAAGAATGGGCTAAGCTCTATAATATGGTCACTTTCCAAAGTGACCATTGTCTCTTTTATATTAGTGAAATTTCACATTTCTGGTAGTAACTTTTTTAAAGTTTTTTTCTAGTGTATTAGAATTGTATAATAAATAATTTAGAAATGCCTATGTTCTTTTACATATACTGTAGCTTAACCAAATATTCTAATTTTATGTTATCAATTGTGCAATAAGATATCTTTGATCAGTTAATTTAAGGGAGCTAACTTTAGAGGACCATATGTTTTTTTACACCATCCTGTGAACTACTGAGTCTATAAATAGACACTTGAGGGTCAGAAAGAGAGAATCCCTGAGGAAGCCATTATGATTTTATCAAGGCAAAATGCGTAGGGTTTTTTGATCCTCAATTGACACTGTAGCAGCCAACCTGACTCCTGTGGGACACCGTAGACATGCGCACGCAGACACGCAAGTCCCCAATGCCGGCAACGAAGGAGATCTTTGGATTGCGGTTGGCAGAGGTCTTCGTATCAACACAGGAGAGGAACTCGGGCCTGGAAGCTACAGATGCAGCCACCAGTATTAGATCACTTGCCTTGGAAAATCTGGGGCAATCTCCCAATAAACTACAACATTTCGGTGAGCTTTCTGTAGCCAGACAAATGGCCCATCAGATTAACGCAGTCCAATTCAATCTTAATGGGACTGCAGGGACCCCTGCTGTGTTAATCCAATGGGCCATTAGTAATCTCACAGAAATGTTGAGGTATTTACTGTGAGATGCCTTAGTTTTTACCCAGGCAAGTGATTGTATACCGGTGGCTGCATCTGTATACAGTCTGTCCTGTGAGGCCTAAGTGCCCTAACACACTTATTGCACATTAAGACTGGGAGCATGTGAGTTTGATACTTTATTTCTCCCAGGTCTGTTTTTTAAATAAACAATGTTATGCTATAGTTTCTCTCATTTACATCCTTGAGGAAAACTGGGATTGCAGCTTGGTTTACCAAACAACCACCACCCGTACACTTTGTGAGTGCTACGTCGTTTTCACTCATTTGAACTCTACACCCACTCAATATTTTACTAAATTGTGCTTTGTTCACTGCATCACTTCATCACACGGTTCTAGAGACCGTTCTTGTAGGCAGCACTGAGGATATATACAGTTAGGTCCGGAAATAATCCGACACTGACACAATTTTCATAATTTTGACTCTGTACGCCACCACAATGGATTTGAAATGAAACAACTGAGATGCAATAGAAGTGCAGACTTTCAGCTTTAATTCAAGGGGTTGAACAAAAATATTGTATGAAACATTTAGGAATTGCAACCATTTTCATACACAGTCCCCTTATTTCAGGGACTCAAATGTAGTTGGACAAATTAACACAACCATAAATAAAATGTTCATTTTTAATACTTTGTCGAGAATCCTTTGCAGGCAATGGTTGCTTTAAGTCTGGAACGCATGGACATCACCAAACGCTGGGTTTCCTCCTTTGTGATGCTTTGCCAGGCCTTTACTGCAGCTGTCTTCAGTTGTTGTTTGTTCGTGGGTCTTTCTGCCTTAAGTTTTGTCTACAGCAAGTGAAATGCATGCTCGATCGGGTAGCGAGTCTTGAAAAGTACATATCTACTGAACTCATCCCGAGGGGTTTAAGAGTAGACCTACCCCCCTCAACCCCACACTCTGACCCAGAATTCCTCATCAAATGGAATAAAATTCTAGGCATTTGTTCTGCTTCCTTAATGAAATTGTTAGTTGAAACAGATAATAGCACACTATCAACTGTTAATATAGAATTAGCAGAGCAACGCAACGACGCAGAGAAATGGCGTGGTAACTCTGAGTTTATCAGCTTGTAGAACAGATTAGAAGAGACAATAGGTAGATTCACGCGCGAACTAAAAGAAAGGAAACAGCGCAAATACATTCGTGACACAAAAGACTTTAAGGAAGGTAAAATTTACAAACAAAAAAAGGATAACCCTAAAAAAAGTCCGTTTTCGTCACCCTGAGTCCTCGACTGACTGGGACACTTCTAACGAGGAGAGTGACGGTGGGGAAAGGAGAGAACAGGGACCAGTTGACACCTCCTGGGTGGGTTTTTTAGACCAAGACCCCCGCCACCAGCCACCCCCAGAACGTGCAAGACCCGAAGAGGCCAGATGGGGTGGGCTGCGCGACAGAGACACCTGGGCGTACAGGGGGGGGCCAAGCGACGATCACGCCGCCGTCGTTAATTAATGTTACGGACGACTTTAGCCAGGTGATTAATCTATCGGATATGGCCCTGAGTGGGAGTCAAGTAGCAGTCCTACAAAAGGGACTGTCCTTCTCTCCTACGGAGGACTTTTCCAGATTTGACTGGATTAAGGACACTTATTTGTTTGGCCGCAAATTATTATTGCACAAGTTCTTTAAAAGAAGGGCACAGAACCAACTTAGGGCTATAGGTCAGGAAGAGTTTGATGATCAATATTTAGAAGACATAAACAACTTAGCAGCACTAGAAGAGGAGTCACTTAGGACACCGGGCGAAGGCCCATTCACCACCATGAAACCTAAATCAAGGTTTACACCGGTACTTGAGACGTGCCATAATGTGGCAACCTTTATCGGTCTAGTCGTTGCGGACATTGAACACCTTAAGCCCAGACACTCCAACACTAATTTGACCCACTTGGAGAGACAGTCTTTGTTAGAATTGAAACTTAACACGACTATCACGATCAAACCCTCAGACAAAGGGGGCAATATCGTGATAGTCAATACAACAGACTATGTCAATGAGAACTTGCGCCTACTATCCGATCGCGATTGTTACGCGATATTAAGAACTGATCCAACAAATAAATTCTTATGTGACCTTAAACTCATTCTGGATGAGGGTGTACAGACCAAGGCACTCACCCTCAAAGAAAGTATGGCACTTCTTAACAAAAATCCTAGGATGGCCACTTTCTACTCCCTCCCCAAAGTGCATAAAAGCCTGGAAGCGCCACCAGGGCGCCCAATCGTGTCAGGGATCTCGAACATCACTGAACAGAGCAGTATCTACGTCGATTAGGTGCTTCGTCCCTTTGTAGTCACACTACCCTCTTACTTGCGGGATACAAAGGACGCTCTCAACAAACTGAATGAGGTGCAGATCAGGGATGACACGTTACTTATCAGCCTGGATGTAGAATCTCTGTATACTTCTATAATACATGAAAGGGGCATCCAGGCTGTAGAGTATTACCTCAACACAAGGTCCAGTGAGTTCGGTAGTCACAACACACTGATACTGGACATACTGAGGTTTATTCTTACGCATAACGTGTTCACCTTTGACGGTAAACTATACCACCAACTCCGGGGCACAGCCATGGGGACCACCTGCGCCCCCACCTATGCCAATCTTTATTTGGGCTGGTGGGAGGCGGAGGTGGTATTCCAAGAGCGTCATCGCCAATATACCTCTCAAATCCTTTTATGGATAAGGTTTATTGACGATATCTTTGTCCTTTGGAAGGGCACGAAGACACACTTTGATGAGTTCATTGGTGAACTTAATAATAATCCCCTCAACCTCAGACTCACCTCTGAGGTTGATCAGATGAACATTGTGTTCCTCGACCTCCTGATTTCTAAGACTACACATGGGACTTTATCCACGTCCCTTCATCGTAAGTCTACTGCCACTAACAGCCTCCTCAGAGCAGATAGTCACCACCCGAAACATCTTATAAGGGGTATATCTACTGGTCAGTTTCTACGCCTGAGGAGGAACTGTTCATCTAACGATGACTTCGAGACTCAGGCGGTAGCCATGAAACTTAGATTTCAGCAGAGGGGATACAGTAACAGGATTATTAAAAAAGCTTACCAAAGGGCTAGGCGGACAGACAGAAATACACTGCTAGATGAAAAGGTCACCACACACAATGATAAACAAGTTATAAGTTTCATTGGTAGATTCAATAACCAATGGCCCGAGATAAATAACATCATTAACACACACTGGCACGTATTGCGTGAAGATGTTCACCTTAGAGAGGTCCTGAACGAGAGGGCATCATTGGTAAGCAGAAGAGCCTCCAACCTCCGGGATCTGTTGGTACATAGCCATTATGAAAGACCTTCTACAGGCACGTGGCTAGCCAACAGATCCAATGGCTTCTACACATGTCACAAATGTCGAGCGTGCTCCTCCTGCATGCCTACAAAGATCTTCCATAACTGGGATGACAAACATAGCTTCGATATCCGACAGTTCATTAACTGTAGAACTATGGGCGTGGTGTATCAGATTATCTGTATGTGCAACAAAAAGTACATAGGTAAGACCAAACGGCAACTAAGACACAGGATACTCGAGCACCTAGGGGATATTCGCAACCATCGCGATACCCCTGTTGCCAACCACGTCCATAATAGACACCAGGGAATGTCTACAGCTCTTAAATTTGTGGGTATTGAGGCAGTGTCTAACCATAGCAGAGGTGGAGATTGGGACAATGAGATCCTGAAACGTGAATCCCGATGGATCTACACCTTGGGTACCCTGGCCCCCAAGGGATTAAACGAGGAATTCCTTTTCTCTCCATTCATCTGAAGTATTGTCACCTCTATTCAATCATGGATATTTATCCCCTGTCTAAGCATGAGCACATGTTGCTATTAATGTGCAGTTGCAATATCACACTCTTGCACCAGGGAACCACATGCTGGGGACATACTATCTTTCCTGTCAGTGAGAACTCTACTAGTGCAATCTACCCTCTCTATCTACATTATTACTGCCCCCCTTCTCTCATTGATTTAGACCACTGATGTGTTAATGGAGGTTGGGGCATTATCTGTTTACCACTCTTCTGTGTACATTCTGTGCATACAATTTCAGCATTCACATATGCCTGCATCTACATTGATTGGGGCTGTTGCATGTATTTATTCTGCTACAACAGCAGTCTATTACTAAGCATGTCAGGCTTTCATTCATACACTTCACATGCCGCAGGTCAGAGAGTGCGGCAGTGAATCCAGCTAACAGCCCGGGGTAGACACTCCCCCGCAGGTTGTCATGACAACCATGAGCTATTTAAGTGCTCGTTCACTGCGGGCAGGTACCTTTGAAAAAGCGCGAGCATGCGCGAAACGTACGTCAGGTCAGAGGTCAGCGGTACGTGGTGACATCATCACACTGAGTGGACGCCTCCCAGCAGTGGGACGATACCGGCGCGGCTACAGCAGCGGATAATGCAGGCTGTAACTACCTGTCCCGGCACCCTGCCCTCAACCTACACACTGCTGGAATGAGAGACGCAGGAACGGACCACAGCCTTTCCCCCCCAAGCTAAGTAGACATTATGGTTAGCCAGTCAGCTGCTATTGAGAGCGGTAATTTACACCGCGGAGTTGTAAACATTATAATACACTCCCTGACAGGCTACCTCTTGATCATTTTACTATCAGGGGGTTAATGCCGCCGACCCAGTTAGGGTATACATATATATATATATCTGGCGACATTATACTATGTTATATGTACTATGGTTCAGTCCTTCTGTATTTGCTTTACATTACTAGCAATGCATTGGTAAACTCCACTTAGTGCTATTTAGTGACTTTTGCATTTTATGACCGTTACTTTTCTGAGGCTATAACTGGATACGGTCATAGAACCGTGCCTCAGGGCATTAGTTGAGCACATTTTGTGCCTGCCCTACGCAAAGTCAAACACCATCTAGCCACGCAGCAATTAGCTATGTATGTGGTTTTAGATATTCTCAATGTTATGTGTATTATTTTCCACATTGTATGTTGATTCCACCCCGTTCTGGAGCAGACATACACCTATATACTTTGTGGTCTATGTGAATCCATGTAGGTATTTATTCTTGACCTACTAACTGCCTATTAACACACCTCTTCAGATCCAGCATCAGCATACCATTTGTTTAGGTGTGCTGATTTCTTGACAATAGAATACCTGCTTAATAGAACAGTTTTTCTAGTCTGAAGTTACATTGTGATTACTACTGGCAGTTCTCTAGCCCACATATCGACGGTGTAGTGTCATACCTCATTGTCTCCCATGTATTTATTTGGGAAGATTGTTTCTTGGTTTGTCAATAGGGACTGGTCGTGGATTACTTTCTGCCATTTCCCTCTATACAAGATGTTTTACTATATGTGTGATTAAAAGTTTTTTTTTAAATTATCAACCATATCACTTTGACTTACCTTTCTGAGTGCATTCTAGGAGGATCTTTCCTGTCTGTCTATGTTGTCGATCGGGTTGAGATCAGGTGATTGACTCGGCCATTGCAGAATATTCCACTTCTTTGCCTTAAAAACTCCTGGTTTTTTTTCGCAGTATGTTTTGGGTCATTGTCCATCTGTAAAGTGAAGCACTGATCAATCAACTTCGCTGAATTTGGTTGAATCTGAGCATACAATATATCCCTATACACTTCAGAATTCATCCGGCTGCTTCTGTCTTCTGTCACATCATCAATAAACACTTGTGACCCAGTGCCATTGTAAACCATGCATGCCCATGCCATCACATTGCCTCCACCGTGTTTTACAGATGATGTGGTATGCTTTGGATCATGAGCCGTTAAAAGCCTTCTCCATACTTTTTCTTCCCATCATTCTGGTACAGGTTGATCTTAGTTTAATCTTTCCAAAGAATGTTGTTCCAGAACTGGGCTGGCTTTTTTTAGATATTGTTTGGCAAAGTCTAATCCATCTGGCCTTTCTATTCTTGCAGCTTATGAATGGTTTGCACCTTGTGGTGAACCCTATGTATTTCCTCTCGTGACATCTTCTCTTTATGGTAGACTTGGATAATGATATGCCTACCTCCTGGAGAGTGTTCTTCACTTGGCTGGATGTTGTGAAGGGGTTTTTCTTTACCATGGAAAGGATCCTACGATCATCCACCACTGTTGTCTTCCATGGCCGTCCAGGCCTTTTTGTGTTGCCGAGCTCACCAGTGCGTTCTTTTTTTCTCAGAATGTACCAAACTGTTGATTTGGCCACTCCTATTGTTCCTGCTATCTCTCTGATGGTTTTTTTTTTTTTTTTTTTGCAGCCTAAGGATGCCCTGTTTCACTTAAATTGAGAGCTCCTTTGACCGCATGTTGTGGGTTCACAGCAATCAACTCCAGACCTTTAACCTGCTTAATTGATGATGAAATAGCGAAGGAATAGCCCACACCTGTCCATGAAACAGCTTGTGAGTCAATTGTCCAATTACTTTTGGTCCCTTGAAAAAGAGGGGTCTACATATTAAAGAGATGTAATTCCTAAACCCTTCCTCCAATTTGGATGTGAATACCCTCAAATTAAAACTGATATACTGCACTTTAAGCCCATATTCATTATTTTACTGTAACTTTAATTTCTTTTGGTACACAGCCAAAATAACAAAACTTGATCAGTGTCCAATTATTTCCGGACCTAACTGTATGTAGTTTGTTATTTTTGTTTGCGCTGCTTATTTGTGGGAGAAGCAGATGAGGAGGGGGACATGTGGGGGAGAAGCAGATGAGGAGGGGGACATGTGGAGGAGAAGCAGGTGAGGAGGGGAACATGTGGGGGAGAAGCAGGAGAGGTGGGGCAGAGGCAGGTAAGGAGGGGGACATGTGGGGAAGAAGCAGGTGAGATGGGGGCAAGTGGGGGAGAGGCAGGTAAGAAGGGGGCATGTGGGGGAGAAGCAGGTGAGGAGGGCATGTGGCAGAGAAGTAGGCAAGGAGGGGGCGTGTGGGGGATAAGCTGGTAAGGAGGGGGCATGTGGGGGATAAGCTGGTAAGGAGGGGAGCATGTGGGAAAGAAGCAGGTAAGGAGGGGGCATGTGGGGGAGAGGCAGGAAAAGAGGGGGCATGTGGGGGAGAAGCAGGAAAAGAGGGGGCATGTGGGGGAGAAGTGGGAAAGGAGGGGAGCATGTGGGGGAGAAGCAGGTGAGGAGAGGAGCATGTGGGAGAAGCATGTGAGTAGGGGGACATGTTATGGAGAAGCAGGGGAGCAGGGAAGTATGTGAGGGAGAAGCAGGTGAGGAGAGGATCGTGTAAGGGAGAAGCAGGCGATGAGAGGATCTTGTGGTGGAGAAGCAGGCGAGGAGGGGAGCATGGGGGGAGAAGCAGGTAAGGAGGGGGCATATGGGGGGGAGGCAGGTAAAGAGGGGGTATGTGGGGGAGAAGCAGGTTAGGAGGAGGTATGTGGGAGAGGAGCAGGTAAGGAGGGGTTATGTGGGGGAGAAGCAGGAAAGGAGAGGGCATGTGGGGGAGAAGCAGGTGAGGAGGGAGGCATGTGGGGGACAAGCAGGTGAGGAGGGGCATGTGGGAGAGAAGCAGGTGAGGAGAGGGGCATGTGATGGAGAAGGTGAAAAGGGGAGTGTAACAGGGACATATCCCTGTTGAAGAAATTATCTCTAAAATCCAGCAGGGATCTGGCTAAGTACAGCAGGCGATTAACCAGACTCCACTTGGCCAATTAAGTCTGTAAGAAAAGCCTCCTGTTGGAAACAAGGGAGAGATTTTTCCTTAGCTCACATTTGGGCTGACAGGAGAGCCGAGAAGCCTGCACACAGACACTGTCTTGAGCACAAAGGCTGTGCTGAGATAAAGACACCCAGGCGCCTACTGTATATTTCCTGGACACAGAGGACCCAGTATCCTGCCAGAGACTGACATGGAGGGCCACCTGGTTACGGTACCTCCTCAGACTTTGGGGTGATAGCCTGGTAATGGGAATATCCCTCCAGTCCTGCAGATAGGGTCAAGGGAAATACGTTAGCCCTTAGAAAGGGATAGGGGTTTGTTATTTTGTGGGTTTTGTATGTTTTGCCTGGATAAAGGAACAGGCTCAATGAAACCAATATATAATTTCACCCTAAAACAGTCTCCGTTTGCATACCTCTGCACACATCTCTAACAAAAGGGATGTGTGTGTGTGGGAAGAGCACACAGGTAGATCCCCACTAGGGCGCACCACAGACCTCAGTTGTATTAAATCATGGTCCTAAAGTACGCAAACATACAACATATATAAGTTTATTGGGACATAATAGACTTACGCTCTACATAAATAACTTTAAAATCATGAAGCTCCTAGTGCCTCTCTGGTGTAAGTGACTTACTCAAAAGCTGTATATCAGATGAGGGAAATATATACGGAGGTGGGTTAACTGTTACTCATTCAGCTTCACCCTTCCCAGACAAAACTCCTCTTGAATGAATCCTTGGGTAAGGTATTAATATACCTGTAGTTGAACCCTGAGTTGATAAGAGGAGATAAGTCAAAGGTTTATGCTTAGTATGGAGTTACCTGCTGAAAACCTCAACGTGTAATTAATATAGGTATGCAGGATCAATGGCAAGGGGAATCATTACTGGTGTAATGGTGATTAAGATAGTCATGGTGTATAGTGATACCCAATAGTGCCCACACTGACGCTAGTAAACGCCTAGCTTTGATAGGCGTAGTGCTGAATGCCGGGTGTATAGAGCATAAGTCCAAGACCTATAGTGACCAATGTGGCTGTATATTCATTCACACAATAACCCTATTTGGGTATAGTGATCCTACATAGATGTAGTTGTGATGAAAATATCAGTATGCTAAGGATGTATATTAGTCGTCCTCAGTGAGGGAATGCACATGTAGCGGTACACGATAGTATCTAGTGTGATATAGGGATATACAGGTCTCAATGGTCAATCTCTGTTTGGAATTCCCTGAATGTCTGTTTCCATCTGGGATGCTATATCAGGTCACTGTATATTTCATCTAGTTGACACTGACAACTGGGAGTGACATACAGCATTACCCTATATACACTTACCTGCACACATTTGTGGAGTCTGGCAGCGGGCCACCGCGTATTCACTCTATTTGGGAGCGAGGTCGACTGTACGTATAGAATTCAGAGGGTAAAGTCGCAGTACATCTTTGCCCGGGGGAATCAAGAGTGTGGGAATCAATAAATTTCCTTATGACTCCAGACACACGGAGCAACTAGATGAAATATACAGTGACCTGATATAGCATCCCAGATGGAAACAGACATTCAGGGAATTCCAAACAGAGATTGACCATTGAGACCTGTATATCCCTATATCACACTAGATACTATCGTGTACCGCTACATGTGCATTCCCTCACTGAGGACGACTAATATACATCCTTAGCATACTGATATTTTCATCACAACTACATCTATGTAGGATCACTATACCCAAATAGGGTTATTGTGTGAATGAATATACAGCCACATTGGTCACTATAGGTCTTGGACTTATGCTCTATACACACGGCATTCAGCACTACGCCTATCAAAGCTAGGCGTTTACTAGCGTCAGTGTGGGCACTATTGGGTATCACTATACACCATGACTATCTTAATCACCATTACACCAGTAATGATTCCCCTTGCCATTGATCCTGCATACCTATATTAATTACACGTTGAGGTTTTCAGCAGGTAACTCCATACTAAGCATAAACCTTTGACTTATCTCCTCTTATCAACTCAGGGTTCAACTACAGGTATATTAATACCTTACCCAAGGATTCATTCAAGAGGAGTTTTGTCTGGGAAGGGTGAAGCTGAATGAGTAACAGTTAACCCACCTCCGTATATATTCCCCTCATCTGATATACAGCTTTTGAGTAAGTCACTTACACCAGAGAGGCACTAGGTGCTTCATGATTTTAAAGTTATTTATGTAGAGAGTAAGTCTATTATGTCCCAATAAACTTATATATGTTGTATGTTTGCGTACTTTAGGACCATGATTTAATACAACTGAGGTCTGTGGTGCGCCCTAGTGGGGATCTACCTGTGTGCTCTTCCCACACACACATCCCTTTTGTCTATGTACCTATCCCTGGCTGCACGCGACCTCATTTATTTAGTTTAGGGGTTTGAGCGAGGCACCACAATTTCTAACACATCTCTAACAGGAAGCATGTGGGGGAGAAGCAGGAAAGGAGGGGAGCAGGTTGGGTAGAAGCAGGTGAGGAGGGGGGATGTGGGGAAGTAGCAGGTAAAGAGGGGGGGGGCATGTGGGGGAAAAGCAGGTGAGGAAGGGCCATGTGGGGGAGAAGCAGGTGAGGAAGGGCCATGTGGGGGAGAAGCAGGTGAGGAAGGGCCATGTGGGGGAGAAGCAGGTGAGGAGGGGGCATGTGTAATTTGGAAAAATATTTTATTTATTGTGTTTACTTTATTTTAGTATGAAACTGAAAACAAGGATTTTTTTTCATTGCCGTGTTCCTGATGCTGGTGTGGGGTTAAAAAAGCTTTTCTGCACATTTTTTTTTTAGCCCTGCTGTAAACGCTGCATGCTGTATGTCTGTGAAATGAGTAAAACAAGCTCCGCCAATGTGAAATAGATTTGCTTATTTTGCTTGACGTCATCATTATGGTTGTTATGGATAATTTTAATGTATGTTTGATGGCAATGTCACAGCTATACTGTATGTAAGTAGGTTAAAGAGCCAACTCCAGCCATCCTGTGAAAAGAAAATGACATTTATATGAAAAATACCATTTATTCTCAGTGCCATTCCAATTACTGCAAAAGGAAGTTTAATCACAAATATAAATATGCAGCAGGGATGTCAATAAGTTCTTTCTCATAAAAAAAAAAAAAACATTTATTGGGCATAGTATGTGCAAAATGTTGACACAATAAAACTGGTCATAAATAAAACATTCATCAGATCAATGATGTTGAAATTTGATATGTAGATGCAGCAAGTAATCCACATGTGTGTATATAATGTAAGCTTTATCACCATGCCTTTCCCTCCACCCCCATTCTCTCTAGTTCCCAGTTTCAAGGTGTAACCAATGAGAAAAGGATGAATGCATATTTCAGACTCTCCAGTATTTTGCACATAACAATAGGTGCTACTATGCTTTCATATTTGTGGTGAATGGTGGAACTTTCAAGCAATTCCTTTTAATGTTCCCTAAACCTTAGAGCTTAACACACACACACACACACACACACACACACACACACACACACACACACCTACACACACACCTGTTTAATATGCTATGTACCCCTGGACGTACACAAGTAATGTACCTGCTAAATAGGTACAGTTGGATGGAATGATACATATCAAGAAGGCGTACACAATATACAGTCGAGGCATCTCCAGGGCATTCCGCTTAATAATCTTATTTCATGTGTTTATGGGATATCTGATGAACAGGAAAGATAACGTGTGTTCTGCAAGTTCCAGTGCAAATAAACTGAATTTATCGCCCTACTTATTGAGTTCTGCCTTATAGATCACTGTTTTCCTCTCGCCCCAGTCCACACAATGTTTTCACCCTACGTAACTCCCTTGCACATCCGTCACAATACACGCATCTATTTTCAGAGAGAAAAATAAATGTTGAAGCTACTGTAGAGGGAGACCGAGTACAGGTGTGGCAGAGGTTATTAACCCCTGTTAAAATTAAATAATTTAAATAACGTGTGCCTTATCCCTTTTACCAATAGTGCTAATGTTAAATAACGTGCGCGTATTATCACAATAATCCTTTGCACGGTAATGGTAATGCCTGCTACATCTGTAAGGTAGGGAAATTGTACCTCTAGAGAGAACACAGTAAGGGATTAGTAGTGTTTATTGTATTATCGTATATATGAACAGTGAACCAATTGAGAGGATCAAGTGGTTTTCCTTTGGTGTCACTTCTTACTGCTCTTCCCATTGACTTGAAGACAACTAGGCATGATACAGTATGTGTCCTAGAGATGAACTCTAGAGGGCCCTCTGACCATTCAATGCGGATTCTCCTTTTTCAGAAGAGGAGAGAGGTCAGCGGGGATACCAATCCAGTCAGGTAGAAAAGCTGCTTCATACTTGAAAACTCTGAGGAAATTAGAATCAGGCAAAGTGAAATTTGTGAGGTATATGGTCTCACCTCTCACCATGTATCCAGCCCAGAACCCAAATGTCCCTATGGTCATGATAGTGTGGTTACAGTGGGCCAAGAGGGCAAAGTCTCGACCAGGAGAACCTTCCTTTCCATCTCCAGCAAAATGAATATCCCCCAATGAATTGTTCATATTCTCCTTGCACCAATCCATGCCATTGCTAGTCACCACAAAGAGAGGTTTCTCATACTTGTCTCTGAAGTAGTCCATGGCTTTTTTCAAGTATTTCTTGTCCGCTATCACCCCTTTCCATGCATTAGGCATAACATGGACATAGTCCCCCCTGCGGACATGCACCCCAACAAAGGTGACATTTTTCCGGTCACCCCGTGTTCTGGTGAGGTAGGCATTGGTCTCCTCTTTAATAAAGTCATGGAAGGTAAACTCCTGGAGAATCTCCTCCCTTATGTGGTGATAGAAAGTCCATGAGCAGGGGTAACCACCAAATTTAACATACTCTCCTTGGATGTTATTGTATTCTGGAGACATCCAGTCATGAAGCCCATAGTTCCTCCATTTTATGCGATCAACAACCTCCTGGTGAATCACAGGTAGCCTGAGCTTAAATATCTTGGACAGTTCATTGTGCATTCCTGGCAAGATAGCGGCTTGGTGGCCATTCAGCTTTGCAAGGGAATATAGTGTTGCGTACTCCCCCATTAGGTTGCCCAAACGACCAATAGGATGTATGGTCCACATACCTGTGGCAGCTTGGGTTGTTATTGGCAGTGTCCCATTTCCAATACATTTTGTATTAAATAAGTCCTCTGCATTGTTGTTCCTGTGGAATGTTATAGAAAGTCCTATTTTCATTTTGCAATAGTAAAAGTAGGATGTCTGCATGACAACGAGCATTACTATGCAGGTAATGACTGTCCAAAGCACACGGCTGTTAATTTTCCAAGCCGCTCTTACCTAATTAACAAACAAAAGGAAAATAAAATTAAAAAGAGTTCTTAAGAAAATGGCAATAAAAGAGACTGAATGTCCCATGTACAGTAGACGTGCAAACGTTTTGTGTGCTTTTGTGAACTTTATGAATTTCATCAAACACGTTTATTTAACGTTAAACCTGAACTGGCGTTGCATTTTTTTATTCACTTCAATTATTTTCATTGTTGAACTTCTATCACATCTAACACGTTTTTATAATGTTGCCACATTAAAAAAAGTGAAATAGCAAAATTTTAACAACTTGAGCCATTTCTCTAGACATTTTGGTGCCAAAAATATCGATCTAAATTTTCGCTGATTTTTTTCAACTTTGGGGAAAGTTTGATTGAAACAGCGACAAAGTAAATCTCAGGAGGCCTGCCCGGCTCTTGTCCCATGTACTTTTTTCTGTGAAAGCTTTGTTTCCTTAACATTCAGTTATGTGACTCTAGTCTTTGGGAGAGGTGCAACTTTCAGGTTAACGTCTCATTCCAACACTTTAACCTTTTCTCGGCCAGAGGGACCTGGGACGCATGCATTGCTGGGCACTGGCAGGGCAAGGGTTAATAAGTTAAAATAAAACGTCTTAAGAACAGCTGGGTAGTCATTGAATAATACATTTGCTGCGGCTCCTCAGTCATTAGGGAATTTCTCTTGATTAGTTATTAACTGTCTATAATTTAGCAATTTTTTTGTGTGCGCACTCTCCCACCATATCCTTCCCATCCTTTTCTATTTCGTACTCTGTCATCCATAGGAATAGACTGCGACTTCTTGTACCATTCTATTGAAAATATATATATATATATATATACACACACACACACACACACACACATATACAGTTGTGTGTAAAAGAAAGTACACCCTCTTTGAATTATATGGTTTTACATATCAGGACATAATAACAATCATCTGTTCCTTAGCAGGTCTTAAAATTAGGTAAATACAACCTCAGATGAACAACAAGACATGACATATTACACCGTGTCATGATTTATTTAACAAAAATAAAGCCAAACGGAGAAGCTATGTGTGAAAAACTAAGTACACCCTTACTGCTTCCATAGGAATTAAGATGCTAAGTAGCAGACAGGTGCTGCTAATTAAATGCACTTGTTTAATTGATCATCAGCAAGTGTGACCACCTCTATAAAAGCCGAAGATTTAGCAGTTTGCTGGTCTGGAGCATTCAGGTGTGTGTTAACACAATGCCAAGGAGGAAAGACATCAGTAATGATCTTAGAGAAGCAATTGTTGCTGCCCATCAATCTGGGAATAAGGCCATTTCCAAACAATTTAAAGTCCATCATTCTACAGTGAGAAAGATTATTCAAAAGTGGAAAACATTCAAGACAGTTGCCAATCTTCCCAGGAGTGGACGTCCCAGCAAATTCACCCCAAGGTCAGACCATGCAATGCTCTAAGAAATTGCAAAAAACCCACCAATTACATCTCAGGCTCTACAAGCCTCAGTTAGCATGTTAAAGGTTAAAGTTCAGGACAGTACAATTAGAAAAAGACTGAACAAGTATGGTTTGTTTGGAAGGGTTGCCAGGAGAAAGCCTCTTCTCTCTAAAAAGAACATGGCAGCACGGCTTAGGTTTGCAAAGTTGCATCTGAACAAATCACAAGACTTCTGGAACAATGTCCTTTGGACAGACGAGACCAAAGTGGAGATGTTTGGCCATAATGCACAGCGCCACATTTTGCGAAAACCAAACACAGCATATCAGCACAAACACCTTATACCAACTGTCAAGCACGGTGGTGGAGGGGTGATGATTTGGGCTTGTTTTGCAGCCACACAACCTGGGAACCATGCAGTCATTGAGTCGACCATGAACTCCTCTGTATACCAAAGTTTTCTAGAGTCAAATGTGAGGCCATCTGTCCAACAGCTAAAGCTTGGCCGAAATTGGGTCATGCAACAGGACAATGATCCCAAGCACACCAGCAAATCTACAACAGAATGGCTGAAAAAGAAAAGAATCAAGGCGTTGCAATGGCTCAGTCAAAGTCCAGACCTCAACCTGATTGAAATGCTGTGACAGGACCTTTAAGAGAGCTGTGCATAAACAAATGTCCACAAACCTCAATGAACTGAAGCAACGTTGTAAAGAAGAGTGGGTCAAATTGCCTCCACAACGATGTGGGGACTGATAAAGTCATACAGAAAATGATTACTTCAAGATATTACTGATAAAGGTGGTTTTACAAGCTAATGAATCATAAGGTATACTTAGTTTTCAGACATGGCTTTGCCATTTTGGCTTTATTTTTGTTAAATAAATCATGACACAGTGTAATATGTCATGTGGTATTGTTCATCTGAGGTTGTATTTACCTAATTTTATGACCTGCTAAGGAACAGATGATTGTTATGTCCTGATATCTAAAATCATAAAATTCAAAGAGGGTGTACTTTCTTTTTCACACAACTATATATGTGAACATATACATACACACACACATATATATATTTGATTTATGGGGGATGGTTTTGATTGCGGAACCATCTCTGTGTGTTTTATATATATGTGTGTGTGTGTTTATATATATATGTATGTATATATATATGTATGTATGTGTATATATATATATATATATATAATGAATTTTACTGCTCAACTGAGCAATCTTTGATTACACAGACCTTGATCCTCAGGACACTTTTCATTCAAGATCTCTTGCTGATCACAATATGCTGTACTAAAACAATATTGAGCTGTGCATGCAGACAGGACCTATTAATATGTGTTAGATCTTACCTTGTTAACCTGTCCAGCCATCGCCTTTTTTCTCTTTACTTGAGATTTTCTGCCTTCGGAGATTTTACTTTTCCTTCCTCACAGCCTGTCCATATCTGAATCTCTAACTTCCATGCAGCACCTGTACCCTGGACATCTCTTTACCTGTGCACTGCTTGCTTAAACCGAAGGGAGGAAGTGAAGAAGTGACAGGTAGGTAGGGCCAGGTGCAGCAGGGAGGAAAGCATATAGGGAGTGGTTACTGTACAATGCTGTTCTTCCAGATGAAGAACAAGTACAGAACAGGAAAATTGGCTGCGTGTATATTTCCTACTGGACCTGCCTGACAAGACAGGGACAAAGGTCACCGTTTAGCAATAAAGGATAACTTTAATTGTAACGACAAAAGTGAATATATTCTCTAAAAAATAGAAAAACCGGCAACATTTGGCTGTATCCAGTATTATACAATATACAAGCCTAAATATAAACTTCTGTTTTCTTTTTAAAGAAAAAATAAATATTTTAAAGAATCTCTCCCTTTCATATTTTACAGCAGGAGAGCGCAAACTTTTGCTCCTGCGCCCCCACTGTCTTGGCTGCCCCGGTGCTCGCCCCCCCCCCTGTCTTGGAACTGCATCAAAGGATGCTGCGGGGTCACGTGACTCGTGGTGTCATTTGATGCTGGATTGGCATGGTGACGCGTCACAGAGTGTCTGAATCACGGTAAGTTCAGAGTTGCAGAGGCCTCACAAGAACCCCCGGCATATGATTTAAACGCCTTGGGGAAGAGCGCGGGGCCTCTGTAACCGCCGCGCCCCCACTGAAAAATCTCACGCCCCCCAGTTTGCGCACCCCTGTTTTACAGCATCGATAATTAATCCTCAAAATCATCCATTTTTAATCATTGGGGCAAAGTTCTTTCTTTTCTTTTTTTTTTTGCAAGGACATGACCACATCTCTGACATCACCTCAAAATAAGCGAATGAGATGACATCAGAGATATGATCATGTACAGTAATTGCAAAAAAAATAATTTTACATTTTGTTTTTTACATACCCTATTTCCTCGATTCTAAGACGCACCTTTTTTCCAATTTTCACATGTCTGAAATCGGGGGGCGTCTTAGAATCGATGTATTCAAAAAATACAAAATAAAAAGTGTCCACAGTAGTAACCCCCTCTTTTCACTTACCATGTTTCAGGAGAGGTCCCATGTCAGCGGAAGATGAAGCGGGCGGCGGCGGTGGCAGGAGAGGTCCCACGTCTGCAGATGGTTGAAGATGGACAGCGGGCGGGAGTGCGGCGGCAGCAGGACAGGTCCCAAGTCTGCAGGTGAATGAAGATAAGAAGACAGCAGGCGTGCGGTGGCGGCAGGAGATCATAATATCAGGAGAACAGAGCAGGAGCAAAACGGCATAGGGGAATGGCTGGGGATGAGCGCACTGCAACCAGAAGTCAGACACTGGTCAACTTCCGGTGTTGCAGTGTGCACCTCCCAAGCCGTTCCCCTATGAAGCTCTGCTCCTGCTCAGCTCTCCTGCTATTACAGTATGATCTCCTGCTGCCACCTCCAACGCCCGCCCGCTGTCTTCTTATCTTCATTCACCTGCAGACTTGGGACCTGTTCTTCCGCTGCATACCTGCCCACTGTCCCTCTCCCACTATCTGCAGACGTGGGACCTCTCCTGCCGCCGCCCGCTTCGTCCCCCGCTGACTTGGGACCTTTCCTGAAACATGGTAAGTGAAAAAATAATTTTCCTTGATTGTAAGGGCCAAATCGATGATGCGTCTTACAATCGAGGAAATACGGTATATATATATATATATATATATATATATATATATATATATATATATATATATATATACATCTCCAGACTCCACGTTTATACACCATAATAAATCAATTGATCTATTTTATTTTACCATACCATCATGGTGTTCATTATATTAATTTTCGATTACCGCCCCCCCCCACCCCTTTTCCCCACTCACTCCCCTTTGTTAGTGTGTGGTTTAATACCTCTATCTTTATATGTCATTACATGTGTATGTTGGTATGCTCATTTAAATGGTTTTAATTTATTTCTCTCCCTCTCTGTTCTCCTGCTCTCTCCCCCCCCCCCTCTCTCTCTGTCGTCCCTATCTCTTTCCCATTCCCTCTCTCTCTACACATGTCTTTTCCTGCCTCTCCAGCACCCCTCTCTATTTCTTCCCTTCCCAATCTCTTCCCCTTTCTCTTTCCATCCCTCCCCCCCTCTCTCTACCCCCTCTATATTCCCCCACTCTCTTTACTCCCCTCGCTCTCTCTTCCCTATTCTCTAACCCCCCTCTTCTCCCACCTCTCTCTCTCCCCCCTATAAACCTTTATTTCAGGATCTGAATGGCAGTATCGCCACCTTTAGGTATGACCAAACTAACATCTCGTTGAGTTCCTGGACAGAGGCATTGTTAGAGGGAACACCTCTTTAGCAAATCATTAGCACTAACACAGTTTGATTTAACGCAATGCCATTTCTGGCACGTAACAACAGTAACATTACATTAGTGGGCTTTAAATAAATATATATATCTGTATTTAGTTAAGTTATGGTGGGTTAAAAAAGTGACAAAAACCCTCCACAGCAAAGCATATAGCAAATGGAAATATTACGGTATGCTCATTTGCATGTCTTAGACAGGTCTGCAACCCCGCATTTACCCACCATAACTTAACTAAGTATGGTAAAACCTATCCCTTGCTTCATTTTTTGCATAGCCAGTATAACCAACCCCACACTGAGGAGGCCCATTAAGGTCGAAACAGTCTGTCTGTGGGTGGGTTTACTGGCTATGCATCTTAACCCTGGCTGTGCTCAAAGCTGTGACCATGCAGCAAGCTTAAGGCCTCGGTCCCGCTGCGCTCGGTGGCGCGGGCGGCCACACGCGAGTTCCCCACCAGCAGGGGAATCCTGCGGAGCCGGTCCCGGTCCCCCCTGGCTGCACAGCTTACTACACGCTGTGGCGCGTCAGCCACTATGGGATACAAGAGAATGGTGTTCCCTAGCGTTGACGCGTCACGTGGTGTGGCTGTGAGCCAATGGGGAGGGGAGGCTTTGGGAGGAGGAGAGGCTTCGGGGAGCGGGGAGGAGTGTGGAGTGAAAGCAGCGTGAGTGCCTGTCTGTGTGTGTGTCTGAGTGCGTGCGTGAGTGCCTGTGTGTGTGTGTGTGCGTGCGTGAGTGCCTGTGTGTGTGTGTGTGTGTGTGTGTGTGTGTGTGTGTGTGTGTGTGTGCCTGAGTGCCTGCCTCTGTCTGTGTGTGTGTTGCTTTACTTACCCGAGCCGTGGAGGGAGGGGGGGAGAGTAGCGGGTCCCTCCGCTCAAGCCACGCCCCCCCTCCCGCTCAAACCTCCCACTCCCTCCCGCTCCGGCTCCCGCTCCCTACTCTGGGAGCGGGGCCTTAGCCTAAGCCTATAGGGGAACCATGTTGAATGGTTTTGAAGCAAAAGGTGGCACTGCTCGTTTGCATGTCATTTCCCAGAATACAGTAATATTTTCTCTTTCCCTCTCTCTCTCTCTCTCTCTTTCCCTCTCTCTCTCTCTCTCTTTCCCTCTCTCTCTCTCTTTCCCTCTCTCTCTCTCTTTCCCTCTCTCTCTCTCTTTCCCTCTCTCTCTATCTTTCCCTCTCTCTCTCTTTCCCTCCCTCCTGTGGAAAGGTTAATTCCTTCCAGTTGGTCTGTTTTGCATTTAAGCTCTGAGTATGTAGCAATATTCAGGGGCAGACCTTAGCAACATTTGAATGTGTTAATCCAAAGGGTGGATATGGGTTGGAACACCCCCTAATGTGTGTGTGAGCCAATCGGTATCCAGCTTTGAGTTGTAATGATTCAAAGCTAGAGACACTCCCTGAGGATATTCAAATTCAGTTAATGATGAGTTAGTCTTCAGAGAGAGCTGAGAGAGATAGCAAGCCAAGAAGAGTTCTCTCCCTCCTGCCCCACCTGGGTGAGGAGGGAGGGGAATTCAAGCTGCCATGAGCAGAGAGGCAGAGATTACACCATGCCTGTGATATCATGCTGTATGCTGTCTGCACATCTATGCTGAATAAAGATCCACAGAAAAGAAGCTGCTGTGTGTGTCCCTGTTCCTGTGTCTGGAGAATGGAGTGTCAGTGGGGGTCTCTCCTCTGGAGACCCCAGGGGATCCCTGCTGGCTGGAGGCGCTGTGCACCCTGAGAGAACAAGGTAACCTGTCCCACACCTCCTGTCCCTGTCCTGGGTTCTCCCCACAACACCGCAGAGCACTCAGCCCTTCTGTTTACCAGCAGGTCACAGCACCCAGACCACTCAGAGTGACCAGAAGGAGTGTATCCCCCAATCTCATGTCGGGTGGGGTACCATAGAAGGGTTAAATTTGGAGGCGCTGCTGAGATGAGGACTGCTCCCCAGGACAGGATTTTCAACGGCACAGGTTTTCAACGACAGAGGACCATGCAGCAGTTTCAAACACTTTGTATGCAGCACAGAACAGCAGCCATAGACTCTGCCGTGAGGGAACCCCTCCTTGAAGCTCCCTAATGAAGAACACCTTGCTGTGGGACTATTTCTGGTGGCTATGCACCAGGGAGCGTACGTCTTTACATGCCTTCAAGGGGACAGAGGTTGCTCTAAGATTGCATAGGGACCTCTGTGCACCCATCTACATTACCAAGAAGAAAATAGGGTCCGGTTCCTGGGGCTTCACCAGGGAACTGGCTGCCTATTAATGGCACTGCAGCAGGGGCGACTGACCTGAGGCATCCCCAGGGAAGTGTGGCCACCCTCCTGTACCCACAGCGGAGAGTGAGGGGGACAGGGAACTCTGGGGATTACGCCTATGACCCCTGTGCACCCCATCTAAGAAGAAAAGGGAGACAGGTCCCTGATGCTTCACCAGGGAGCTGACGGTCCCTTAATGGCACTGTAGTTGGGGCGACTGACCTGAGGTGTCCCCAGGGAAGTGTGGCCACCCTTCTGCACCCCACGACGAAGAGAGAGGTAAGGGGGCAGGGACTACATGGGAAATGTCTGTAGGTCCCTGTGCATCCAGCAGTAAGGGTTACTGCGGTCCCTGTTTGAGGCGTTCCCTGATGGTACCCCAGGGTGCGTGATACTCAAAGATTTCAGGGACAGAAATGTATTTGTGGCTCCTGAATGCAACCGGAGACCCCACTGTGCTGGACTATGTTTAATCTGGCGTTTCCTGCTCCTACAGGGATGTCATGTATTTTGTGCTCTCAAAATGGCGGCTCCAGCTCCTCTGGGGGCCGCATGTACTCTCTTTGTGCTCAAAATGGCGTTTCCCGCCTTACCAGGTAAGGCCTTGTTCAGGGTGCCAGAGGCAGGATTTGGAGGGCAGGCGTTCGGGAGGGAGGGCGGCAGTTTGCTGGGCGATGTGTCTTCATCCCCAGCAGACGTTTTCAGGAGATGAGGAGGGGCGGGGCTACGGACGGCAGGTTAGGGATCGAGGCTGCAGTCATGAAATCATTCTCAAGAATGATTTCATTGGCTGCCGAGGTCCCTGTGACGCTGCTGCAGCTTCAAAAAATTAATTTTTCGTTTAGTGAAACTGTAGCCAGTGTCAACTCCGGGCTTCGGAGACAGGGCAGCTGCTACCCTGACAACCAGTATTCAATTTGAATACTTTGTGTCCCACGGCAGCTCGCACGGCAGCACGCCCTCCCTCCGAAGCCAGCACCCTGAACGAGGCCGAAGCCATGTGCTGTGCTGCAAGGATTTCTGCATTTTGCAAGCTCGTGCTGCTCTTCAGCTTGCAAGAAAGTGCGGGAACTGTTCAAACCCCTCCCCCTTTGCTTGTTCTGGATTGGACTATCCTATCTACCAGGGGGAGGAGCTAAGTGTGTTCCACGGAGCTACAGGAAGTGAGGAGCCAGATGCACTTCCACTTCAAACACTGGTGGTTGTGTCTGCCAGGCTGCCCTGCTTGCTTCACTATGAGAGACTGGGCCTGTGTGCTGAGGGAGGGGCAAAATGAACTTGACCCCGGACTGTGCCATTGCTCCTCCCGGGGAGAGTGCCCTGAACATGCCCCCTAGAGACTTTGGTGCTGGCCCCTTGTCACCGGAGGCCCCAGTCCCTGAGTCATCTGCCCCTTCTGCCCTGCATTCCCCATCCAACACAAGTCCCAAGGTGCGACCCTTGACCCTCAGGCCCTCTTCACCTGGAAGCCCCTTGGCTCCCTATGGACAATATGATGTTATGTCTGTTATGCCTGATATGCAATTGGAAGGGTCTGTGCATTGGGGGGATTGTGATGATTAGGGGATGAGTTCAATGCAATCTGAAAATGTATTGTCTCCTGTCCGGGGGGAGGCAGAAGGAACCCCCTGTGTGGGAAGGACCTATATGTTGGGTGCTGCCGGGTACTGCTACTGACCGCAGTTTAGTGAAATTTAGTAGAGCAGCCCGAGTAATAGTTCATAGGTTCAAAAAGATGAGCTATGAGTTCACATATCTACCCAATGATACTGGGAGAATGATCAGAAAGCCTGACCCTGCTCATTATTATTGATGTATTCTATTACTGCTGTAGTAATAGAAATGGTTCTATTCAGTCCTGTATTGCAATGTATCTGTGTAATGCAGTGTATGCCGGTATGTTATGCTGGAATGTATAGGAGGTAATGCATTTCAGCTCATGTAAATTCACAGGTGTTGCACAGTATGGTAAGGGTTCTGGAGAATGGAGTGTCAGTGGGGTCTCTCCTCTGGAGAACCCAGGGGATCCCTGCTGGCTGGAGGCGCTGTGCACCCTGAGAGAACAAGGTAACCTGTCCCACACCTCCTGTCCCTGTCCTGGGTTCTCCCCACAACACCGCGGAGCACTCAGCCCTCCTGTTTACCAGCAGGTCACAGCACCCAGACCACTCAGAGTGACCAGAAGGAGTGTACCCCCCAATCTCATGTCGGGTGGGGTACCATGGAAGGGTTACATATATATGTATGTTAGCACATAATGAGGCATTCTATTTAGTGTCGTTACCATGGTCCAAGAGGGCAAAGTCTCAACCAGGAGAACCTTCCTTTCCATCTCCAGCAAAGTGAATATCCCCCAATGAACTGTTCATATTCTCCTTGCACCAATCCATGCCATTGCTAGTCGCCACAAAGAGAGGTTTCTCATACTTGTCTCTGAAGTAGTCCGTGGCTTTTTTCAAGTATTTCTTGTCCGCGGTCACCCCGTGTTCTGGTGAGGTAGGCATTGGTCTCCTTTTTAATAAAGTCATGGAAGGTAAACTCCTGGAGAATCTCCTCCCTTATGTGGTGATAGAAAGTCCATGAGCAGGGGTAACCACCAAGTTTAACATACTCTCCTTGGATGTTATTGTATTCTGGAGACATCCAGTCATGAAGCCCATAGTTCCTCCACTTTATGCGATTTTTTTATTTTTAATGTATTTTCATTTTGCAATAGTAAAAGTAGGATATCCACATGGTAAAGAGGATTACTCTACAGTCCAAGATTTTCCAAATCAAATGCCTGTACATTTTTCAAGCAGCTCCTGCTTAATTAACAAAAGGGGCAACATTATGAAAGAAATCTGACTAGAATTGCAATAAAAGAAACAGAATTTCCCACGTCCTTTTCCCCAGAAAAGCTTTATTTCCTTAACATTCAGTTATGTGACTCTTTGGGAGAAATGCAGCTTGCAGGTTGGCTCCACCCACCACCTCAATCCACAGTCAACCCTTTAATCGCTGGAGGGGCCTGTTACACATGCATTTCTGGCTCCTGGCAGCAAAAGGTTAACATGCTCAAATAACATGTGTCTTTAGAACAGCTGGATAGTCATTGACACTGCATTAGCCACTGCTCAGTCAATAGGGAATTTGTCTTGATTAGTTATTAACTGTATATGATTTTGTTGGGTGCGCACTCTCCCACCAGTGCAACAATATCCTTCCTAACCTTTTTTGTTCTCTGTTATGCATACAGTAGGAGTAGGATAAGCACAGAGCGACTTCCCGCTCACCTCATATAGTGTTGTTGTGGCAGGTGCATTGGTGAAAGGATATATAACCAAAAAGAAGAGGCATTCTATCCAAAAGGAAGATAGATCCAAAAGACCCCAGTTAAATGCACACTTAACTCAGAAGGGGGACATGTACCGTACATTAACCAAAGACAGAAGTAAACAGGCAACAATAGTGCATGATATGCTCTGGACACACACACATTTTTATTTTTTATTTTTAATAGTGTGTGTTGGCCTGGGTTGCCCGAATGGCCTCTTTCCTCCGCTGCAGCTCGGGAGAAGGGGGGTTGCTGTGGGGGCTGTCGCGTCGGGCAAGAGCATCGCCAGAGCTCCGGGAAGTGAGCGCTCCGGGCGCCGCCATGTTGGGATGCGCACGCATGCGCAGCAGCTGCCAAGAGTCGCGGCAGCCATTACAGGTATCATGCATGCGCAGGGAGCATTGTGGCGGCTATTAGAGAGAGCGCACGCAGCGCTAATTTTAAGGGGGTTCCGCGGGGAATACATCCCCCAGAAGGCCACAGGGCTGGGAGTCAGGTGACTAGGCCTGGCCAATGAAGTGACATGATTCCCCTGCTGAGGCAGTTGATACTTTTGGCACTCTAAGGACTTGTGTCAGTTGGAGCTGGGACACAGCTAGGGGAGGTTGTATAGGTGCAGGGGTCTGTGACCCTCTGAACTAGGCCAGAAATCCCCTAGGCCCCTGTTAGGCCCCATTCACCCAATGGGCTCGAGCACACACAGCGCTACGTGACGTGCGCGCGCGTCCATCACCAACTCCTGGCGGCCAATGGTAGTGTTCATTGTTGAAACTACCATTGGCTGCGAAGCACGGCGTCGTCGCTGCTGATGTAGCTGGAGTCTTTCAAAACTGTGATTCCCGGCTGCAGCTGCGCAATGTCAGTTTCAGCAGCCAATCAAATAAGCTGCTGAAATTGAGACTCGGCAGTGGGGACAGAGACACTGTTTTTTACATTATTTTAACCATTTGCTCGGGGCCTAGAGCCGGTCCAGGTTGTGTGAATATCCTATTCATATGTAAACTTGGTGAATTTCCATTCCCCCGCTCCCCCTGCCCGCTCGCGTATCATTCTGTCTGCTGGGGATGTTCACACATCGCCCAGCAGACGGAGGCGCGCACACGAGCATGCAGCCACGCGGCGCCACGTAGCGCTGTGTGTGCTAATGGCCTAAGATTGTGGATGCTTTAGGGAAGGCCCCTTCAGTTAAAGATCTGTCCTTTTAGGCTGCTTCTATAGTCACACAGACGGAGCGGAGGGGAGGCGCACCCACGCTGCAATACTCTTGCTAAAGCCTGAGCTTTTTCATGGCTTTGCAGGGTATGCAGCAGGCGCTATTTGGGGGGCGTGGCAATAAAAATTTGGAGGTGTGGCAATGACGTTCCGGCGCGGACGTCACTTTTCTACCTCACATCCCGATCCACGGGCATTCAGATTCAGCATCTTAAGAACTGTTCAGACAAGTTCACTTTCCCCCGGTATGGAAATTAACTTTAGTTTTGTGTGTGTGTTGTGTGTGTTTACCACCGACATACAAAAAAAAAATGGCGTCACTTTGAAAATGTAATTTCACTTTGATTGGAGGAGACAGGTCACGTGATCATGCCAATTGGGATCCTGTGCAGTTGGAGGCGCTGCCATTCAGTATATTCGATACCCCAGGTTCCGAGTAGCGGAGGCTCAGATCCCTGTGAGCTGACCGGTACCGCCAGCACCAGTAGACCATTCCCACTAGAGGGAAAGAGAGCTACAAGTGCAAGAAGCACTGATTAAAAGTATTATTATTTTAAATGTAACAAGAGAAGAATATAGTATTAAAAAGGCGCCGGCAGGTAAAGGATATATTCACCAACAGGAAGACCGAAATGGATTCCAGGCTGTAGAGATGTGCTTAAAAGAAATATAAAAAAACACAAAACATAGTGTAATACCGTAAATGTTAAAGACAAACAACATATATTATACACAACTACTAAATTAATATATATCAGCTGAGATCATAGGTGATTAGAATTGTAAAAAAACATTTAATAAAATTGATTAAAAACACTGGACATAAAAAACATATACAAATCATATAATCAAAAATTATAAATAATGTCATATATTAGGACAATCGATATGGGACCGGTATTCAGCTTCACCAGATGAACTGCCCACTCACCGGACGAAAGATAAAAGCAGGCGGTGGATAAATCTGAGAGTATCCCCTCTCTTTTCAGCTCACACAGCTACTGCACCGGATCAGGGCCAGGATGATGGTTGCACACGCCAGGCTGCGTGTGTTTACTCTCCCTTGGCGCTCATTTCTCCTTGCAGCTGGTGGCAGATTCACCGCAGCAGATTCGTGCTGATCTTACAATGAGTTTGAGCCGATAAACAGCTGATTCGTCTCGGCACTGGGAACAGCTCAGGCGTAGCGTTCTGGGTCCCACCAAATTAACCCTACGCGTTTCGAGAGCGAGCTGCTCTCTTCCTTAGGGGTTCACTTTGAAAATGTAATTTCACTTTGATTGGAGGAGACAGGTCACGTGATCATGCCATCGCGCAAAAAATCACTTGGCTCTGTCTCCTTCAATTTCTAGCCTTTGCCAGCTCTGTCAGAAGTGCGCGCTGATGCCATCTATAGGCATCCTCAAAGAGGACCATAGATGTGATCGCGCAGCGTGCGCGCACCTCTGCTCCGTTCCGCTCCGTCTGCTACAGTATAGATGCAGCCTTAGTGGTTAGCCAGCTTAGGGCCACAGCGGCTGCATTGAACTATCACTGATCACACCTAGAGGGGTGGGCATTTTTGGGGGACACTGATTGGGTGAAGTGACCAAGGGACACCTCTGGTACTGTGGACACAGTGTGGGGGTACACGGTTGTGGGACAACGCCCTGCACGGTGAGGTATAGCTGTAACCATTAGTATTGCTATTGCCTGTATGTGGTTTATGGTTATTGCTCACATTAAAGGTTATTAGTGTTATTCTTATAATCTGTGGACTGTTATTAATAGTTCCTGCTCTGGGTTATCCCATCCAATTGGGATCCGGTGCAGTTGGAGGCGCTGCCATTCAGTATATTCGTTACCCTAGGTTCCGAGTAGCGGAGGCTCAGATCCCTGTGAGCTGACCGGTACCGCCAGCACCAGTAGACCGTTCCCACTAGAGGGAAAGAGAGCTACAAGTGCAAGAAGCACTGATTAAAAGTATTATTATTTTAAATGTAACTTCATTTACTGATCTACATCACTTAGGAGGGGTCTACGCCAACGTTTCTAATTAATTTCCAATCACTGAACTTCGACACCAATTGGTGTAATGTGTGGAACTAGTTCCTATTAAATTAAGAATCTGCTCACATAAGCAGAAACAAATAAGAGTGCATTTAAGTGGTGTCTTTTGGATCTATCTTTTGCATAGAACACCTCTTCTTTTTGTGTTATAGGACTGAGACTTCTTGTAACGTTCCAATGAATATATTATGACTTTTACTGCTCACCTGAACAGCCTTTAACTTACCGTGCACTGACCTTTTCCTCTGGACACTTTTTATTTCAAGATCTCTTGCTGATCACAATCCGATATAATAAAACACTATTGAGGTGTTCATGCTTATATTACCTATTAATATGTGTTGGATCTTACCTTGTTAACCTGTCCACCCACTGTCTTTTTTTTTTTTTTTTTTTTTTCTCTCCTTGCTTGAGGTTTTCTGCCTTTTGGAGATTTAACTTTTCCTTCCTCACAACTTTTAATATTTAAATCTCTTAGCTTCAATGCAGCACCTGCTCCACAGATACCACCAATGGGAAGATATGGCAGAAGCACGCAGTGAAGCATTTAGCGAGTGGTGGCTGTTTGCCGATGTTCTTCACGATGAACGAGTACAAGGAAATATGCTGTAGGTGTATTTTTTATTACACCTGCCAGAGAGGAGCAAAGATGAACACTCCCATTGTAATAACAAGGGTGAAAAAAAAACCTATTGGTAAAAAAATATATGTGCACTTGAAAAAGTGTTTAGTGATTGAGACATAACTATATACTCTAAGTTAATATTTGAATATATTTGATATATCTCAAATATACCATCTATCTAGTAATAAGTGAAAGAAAATATATAAGACAGAAGGAGTGGCTCAGCGAGTAAAGACACGCGGTGTCAGCTCCTTGTGACCTTGGGCAAGTCACCTTATCTCCCTGTGCCTCAGGCATCAAAAGCATAGATTGTAAGCTCCACAGGGCAGAGACCAGTGCCTGCAAAATGTCTCTGTAAAGAGCTACGTAAAACTAGCAGTGCTATACAAGAACATGCTATTATTATATACAAATATAATTAGAATAGAATGTTAGGAAAAAGTGATAATACCCATAAGAGTCCAAGGGACCTGGTCAGGGAGCTTTGATAAGTGACTTAACTCTGGTTAAGTGCACTTTCCAATCGATTTTGCATGTGTAGGTATTCAGAAAGCTTCGATAACATGTCAAAATCACTTGGAAATGGGTTTTTAACAAGCATTAGCACTCTTGCTCAGAGAAACCTTGCGGTAGCTCAAAAAATGTCTAAACTCATATTTAACTGTTATTCAAGTAGCTTTGAAGATGCACATCGCACCTTAAACCTGCGTATTTTGTTTCCGCCACCGCCAGGGTGGCGAGATCGGATTCGCAATGTGCATATAATGGAGTGTAATTTATCTTTACTACATAGGATTGAATCCGGCGGTTTCCAGAGCTGACCTGCATTCATTTCAGCTCCAGAGACCCGCTGCTTCAATCGTATGTGATACAAATAAAATTACAGCCCAGCTTCATTATTTTAGTGGCTAACCGCTAAAGTAATGAAGGGGTTAAATAGCAGTACCTGGTTTGTTGGTGGTAGAGGGGGTGGGTGCCACCTGGTAGTTGGCCCAGGTTGGATCTTAACCTTAACAGACAAGGGGATCTGCACGCAAGTGAAAGCTGCAGAATTTACTCTGCTCAAGCAAAGGGAGGGAAATTGATCCAAACAATTACTGAAAGGGTGGTGCTCACAGGGAATGGATTGACAGTAGGTGAGAGGAAAGATAGAATCCCTTTAGTGTGGCACTAAGGAAAGTGCACCCTAATTAAAACTTAAATTTTATTATAAACTGATTAAAATAAATTATTTGGAGAAACCACATACAAGAAACAAACAAAAAATAATAATTAAAAGACGGAGAGGTGTGGTAGGGTGTTTAATGGAGGTGTAATTATATATAAATACCTCATTAGTAAATCTTAATAGACCCTAGAATGTGGGTGATCTCTATACCAAGGTAAGTATGAGTATATCTCTGAACCCCTGTGACCATTGCAATGAGATGGGGTGAAGGCAGTTGAATGTGCTTGTCTGCTAGATGAAAAGTGAGGCTGTATACAATGATGGCTTAGTTGAAACAGCCACTACACACCTCACTCAGTATATCAATATACACTACTATAAACTCTGATATTATTTCGGCCACACTCACTGCAGAGATAGGAGAGATTAACCCTGAAGTCTGAGTGCTCTTGCTGCCCACGGACGCAGTCTACGAAGCACTCAGACAGTGTATAGCCCACACCTCACCGATGAGCCGACGTCACGTGACGGTGACGTCAGACGTACCCTACGTACGTTTCACCGTAACTGGCTTCATCCCGAGTGTGGCTGGTTTTACAATAGACTGGTCGAAATTATATCAGAGCTTATAGTAATGTATATTGATATACTGAGTGAGGTGTGTAGTGGCTGTCTCAACTCAGCCATCATTGTATACAGCCTCACTTTTCATCTAGCAGACAAGCACGTTCAACTGCCTTCACCCCATCTCATTGCAATGGTCACAGGGGTTCAGAGATATACTTATACTTACCTTGGTATAGAGATCACCCACATTCTAGGGTTTATTAAGATTTACTAAAGAGGTATTTATATATATTTACACCTCCGATGGTGATACCAATATCAGCAAAACAAGAAAAAACACAAAAGCGCACCAAAATGAGAGATAGATATTGTATTAGCAACAAATAATAAAATTAGTAACTTACATATAAAATTCCTTTAATAATCCCCGATTCTGGTGTCTATCACAGGAGTAGGGCATCACATAGGAAGTATGAAGGGTAATCTCAGTTCTGAGAGATCAGACCCGCGCGCTGGGGCTGTCTCTGTTCACTCTCCTGTCCTCCACGTGTGGTAGCATGGTGCAGAGTGTAGCACACATGTGCAGGAACCGGGGCCTGAAGAAGTTTACTTTGTTAAACGAAACGCGTTGTGGCTGGCGGTTTTACTACCCACCACCAGTACACACTCAAGTGTACCGTTCCTGCTTATTTCCGATCGTTTCTATGCTATCAAAAACGGACAGGCATCCTAAGGACACCTATTGAAGGCCCCGGTTCCTGCACATGTGTGCTACACTCTGGAGGACAGGAGAGTGAACAGAGACAGCCCCAGCGCGCGGGTCTGATCTCTCAGAACTGAGATTACCCTTCATACTTCCTATGTGATGCCCTACTCCTGTGATAGACACCAGAATCGGGGATTATTAAAGACATTTTATATGTAAGTTACTAATTTTATTATTTGTTGCTAATACAATATCTATCTCTCATCTTGGTGCGCTTTTGTGTTTTTTCTTGTTTTGCTGATATTAGTATCACCATCGGGGTTCCGGTGGAGACCACATTTGGAGGTGGGGGAGCCACCTCATAAACACAGAAGCAGCAAGAGAACTGAGAGGGACCAACACTCCAAGTTTAAAGAGCCAGAGCGCGGACTGAACTTTTCATTTTTATAATTACACCTCCATTAAACACCCTACCACACCTCTCCGTCTTTTAATTATTATTTGTTTGTTTGTTTCTTGTATGTGGTTTCTCCAAACAATTTATTTTAATCAGTTTATAATAAAATTTAAGTTTTAATTAGGGTGCACTTTCCATAGTGCCACACTAAAGGGATTCTTTCTTTCCTCTCACCTACTGGATCTTAACCTTCTCACGGTATGACTAACCACCCACCCTGGGGCAACTATAACCTTCACCCACCCCGTCTACCACCAACAAACCGGGTACTGGGGGTTAACCACTTCATTACCTTAGCAGTTAGCAACTAAGGTAATGAAGCACTGTTTTCATTTTAATTTGAATGACATACAGTAGAATTGAAGCAGCGGGTCTCCGGAGCTGAACCGCATTCATTTCAGGTCCGGGGACCACCTGCTCCATGAGGTACAGGCCCCAGTATGGGGTACCAGTATCTCCTGCAAGTTTAAATGTCCCTGTCGCGCGGGCCGTCAATCCGTCAGTCCGTCAATCCTTCAATCCGTCAATCCTTCAATCCTTCAATCCTATGTCATTTAAATTAAAATGTAAACCGTGCAATCGGCTGTAAGAGCTGTGCAGGGAGATGCAGCTTCTCTCTGCACAGCTATTCCAGACTGATGCAGGGAAATCGCACAGGCATATCGCTTGAAAAGCAAATTCAAACTTGTGTGGTATGTCATTTTTGTGCCAAACTGTATTCAACAAGCAATATATCTTACTGAATACCGTTTTTTCCCCTGCAAATTTCATTCCGTACGGTAGGAACATGCAATCACATTCGATGTTGCAGTGACAACATCGAAGCTGCCTGAATAGGCCCCCAAGTGTTCATAACATATCATTCCTATTTTTTTGTTTCTTTGGTTAGTTTAAATGTCCTCCTTCTGAGTTTTCTGGGTCCTGATGAACTTCTCCGCTGTGGGTGTGTGCCGCTCTCAAATCGAGGTATTCCACTAAGCACTGTATGCAGATAAAGGAAGGAAAAAGAAAGCGAAAAACGCCATTCGCATAATTCCGTTTAATTATACAATATTAGAAAATAACTTTCCCTTTTTTTTAATATTGTATAATTAAACAGAATTATGCTTTGGGCGTGTGGCTCCTGTGGAAAACTGAGTATCTGATACAAATCTAGAAAAGGAACTTCGACCCATAGAAGAAACGCCAGCAGACCCCCCCCCCCCTTTTCCATTCTCTTTTGCATTCCTGGTGGGGTGGTCCTAGTAGCAAGGAGGGGTTGGGAACAGGAGGTCCCTCCAGAGACCTTAAGTAGAAGTCTTCAGGTGGGTTGACCTCTTTTGCCACACCCAGGTGAGAGTAGGAGTAGCTCCCTTACCTTGGGCTGGTCGCTGAGGAACTGGAGCGTTCCAGGGACAGCTCAGGTAGCTGGTGGAGGTGGGATTGGGAGGTGACTCCAGTTACAGCTCTGACTGCATCGTTACCGTCTGCGAGCACGTGATTGCATCCGCAATGCCATGAAGAAAGTATGTAGGCAGTTTTGGACCACAGAGCTGTTTAGTCCTAGAAGGGATCTTCTCTGTCGCCTTGGCGACTGCAGGGGATCATGGGGGAGGATTTGGGCAGCTGTAAGCCAGTGGGGTAAAGGCAGTGGGCGAGGAGGGCAAGAGCTAACACTTTTGGGTGGAGATTCCATAAAAAAGTGTCAACATACATATTTTGCTAAACTTTGGAAGGAATGAACCCTGGAGTGGCCGCAGCAGCTCAAGTTCCAGCCCCCATGCAGTGGTTAATAAAGATATATGTTTCTTTCCAGGGCACCCCAGGGATGGCTGTTAAATTGATGGCTTGTTTAGACGAGGGGGCAGCATGGATAGTGATTAATTGACTGAAGCTCAACCCTGACAAGATGGAACTAATGACTATAGGTTCGGCAAGACGCATGAGTATGGGATAGGTGGTTTGTGAGCCGCCCCCAATCAGTGGTGAACAGCCGCTGCCCGTGTCCAAGGTTCGTAACCTCAGTATGCTTTTTGACCAGCGTCTCAACATGTGAGCCCAAGTGGCCTCAGTTGTAAAGACGGGGTTTTTCTATCTGAGGCTGTTTCTGAGTTTGCGTCCACTCCTGTCATCTATGAACCTTGAGTCACTACTCCGTGCCTGCTGTGTCTACGCAGTTGGACTACGGGAATGCCTTATATGAAAGACTACTTGTGTGCCTGATGTGGAGGCTCCAGCTTGCGCTGAATGCTGAGACATATTTCTCGCTTTGAGCATATTACTCCCATAGTGCATGGTCGGCACTGGCTTCCAGTGATCTTCCGTGTTCAGTTCAAGCTGGCCGGTATGGCCTTTAGAACCTTACAAGGCCTGTCTACCTGCAGCCTCTTTTGATGGCTTGGCTGGACACTGGCTATGATCTAAAGTCCTCAGGGTGGGGTCCACCTATCTGTGCCAAGGGTACTGCATCCTATGCTCCTTCTCGTGTACAATTTCAGAGATCTGGAACTTGTTCCCACCATTCCTCAGGTGTAAATCGACTTTACCACTGTTTCGGGTTCGGTGTAAGACTTATTACTTCCTTCTGGCTTTTTCTATCTAACAAAATTAACTGTGTATTATTTTAGTTTGTTCTTAAACTGTAAAGTATTGCGGTGCCCGCTTAATTCAGCGGTGCACAAACTGGGGTGGGGGGGCGCAAGATTATTTAGGGGGGCGCAAGCAGCGTGCAGCGAAACCAGGGGGCGGGCAGAGCTGTGCACGGGCAGCCAAGCTCAGTGCTGCTGCTTCTCTGTGGTGTCTGCCTGCAGAGGGGGTGGGGCCTTGCTGTGGGGGCGGGGCCTTCCCTGCTCACAGACAAGCCCTCCTACTCCTGTCTGTTACCCGCCCCAGTTTTCAGCAGCACACGGGGACCGGAGCAGGCTTAGTACGCCCTCCCCCCCATGTGAAAGTGTGTGTGCATGCGTGCGTGTGTGTTGTGTCTGTGTCTGTGTGTGTTGTGATTGAGTGTGTTGTGTGTTGTCTGTTGGTTGTGATTGAGTATGTGTTGTGTGTTGTGTCTGTTGGTTGTCTGTGTGTGTGTGTGTGTGTGTGTGTGTGTGTTGTGTCTGTGTGTTGTGATTGAGTGTGTGTGGGTTTTGTGATTGAGTGGTGTGTGTGTGTGTTGTGATTGTGTGTGTTGTGTGTGTGTATTTGTTGTCTGTGTGTGTTGTGATTGAGTGCGTGTGTGGGTGTTGGTTGTGATTGAGTGTGTCTTGTCTGTGATTGTGTGTGTATTGTGTTGGTTGTGATTGAGTGTGTGCTGTGTGTGGGTGTTGTGATTGTTTGTGAGTTTTGTGACTGTGTTGGTTATGCTGTGGGTGTTGTGAGTGTGTGTTGTGTCTGTGTTGGTTGTGATTGTGTGTGCTGTGTGTGTTGTCTGTGTGTGTGTTGTGATTGAGTGTGTGTGTGTTGTGATTGAGTGTGTGTGGGTGTTGTGATTGTGTGTTTGGTTGTGATTGAGTGTGTGTTGTGATTGTGGGTGTTATGATTGAATGCAGCGGTGCACAAACGGGGGGAGGGCCCTTGAGGGGGCGCAAGATTATTTAGGGGGGGCACGTGCGGCAAAACCTGGGTGCATGGCCGGAGACGCTGTGTGCGAGAGGGGCAAAAAAGCTGTGCGTGGGCGGGCAGCCGAAGATGTGCGCGGGCGGCCGAACAGTATAGTGCAGGTGGCGGTCACGTGATTGTGTGTGTGCACATGCGCGGGGGCTTCGGAGGTATGGGGAGGAGCACGCCTGAGCGCTGTGATGTCAAACGCCCCTCCTTCCGGTGTCTGCCCTGCAATAGCGCTGTGTTCCTGCTCTGCTCCGCTGGCAACCTTCTTTGCTGCGATCCTCTGCAAGTGAAAGGGTCGGGCGCCACTATGTGTATTACTACTGTGAAGCACTATGTACATTAATGTCGCTATATAAATTAACAGGAAACCCAAGTGATTTAGATCGGCGCTAAACAACAACAGTGTAAGATCATAAATACTTAATATAAAGTGAATAAATAAAAATGGGTGTAAGGTGAAATAGAAAAATTCTCAACCTTCAAAGGGAATTGTACAGATTCCCTTAAAGCAACAGTGAAAATCCAGGGTAGGAAGGGAGCGATGATTCAGGAACACCCCAAAACAAAATGAACAAATGATGGTGCAATAAAATCACAAATGTATGATGAAGCACAGAAACTTGGCTCATATAAATTGCCTACTTACAAAAAGCAGGTGAAGAATCAGCATTTGTGGGGAACAGGGTGTGTAGGAACTCGGGAGGGCTCTCACTCAGGATGATGCTCATGCGAAAACACAGCACAAAGAGACCATAGTGCAGACCAGCAAACGGTTTATCACAAAAAAAAAGCTTAAGAAATGTACTCACAATGTGTACAATAGGAATATGCACATATAACAGTGTTAAGGCAGTGATTCTCACGTCGGGAGAGGTGGGGATCAGGCCGTCTTCCTTCGAAGCTCGCACAGTCAGACAGCGTTGGACGGTGTCTGACGTCACATCCGTTACGGGCGGGACAGCTTCCGGTTAGGCGGGAGAGGGAACGGATACACGGCACAGTGGTCTCTTCACCTCTGGAACGGGGATTACTGCATGCGAAGTTGAAGCTCTACGCGTTTCGCTGAACTATGGTCTCTTTGTGCTGTGTTTTCGCATGAGTATCATCCTGAGTGAGAGCCCTCCCGAGTTCCTACACACCTTGTTCCCCGCAAATGCTGATTCTTCACCTGCTTTTTGTAAGTAGGCAATCTGCACGAGCCAAGTTTCTGTGCTTCATCATACATTTGTGATTTTATTGCACCATCATTTGTTCATTTTGTTTTGGGGTGTTCCTGAATCATCGCTCCCTTCCTACCCTGGATGTTCGCTATAAATAAAGACACACAATACAATACAACACTATATCAATCATACTATGAATGTACAGAAATAATTTTTAAACAAAAGTGAAAACACTTCCCCCGCTCGCGCTTGCAAAATGATGCAGGACACCCTGTGCTCATGCTTGGAGAGTTGGTGATGTCCCCGCTCTCAGAGGCAGCGTGGACGCAGCCTAATTTTGCAAGCGCGAGCTGTTGAAATATGTAAGTATTTAGACATATTTGTATTTACATTGTATACCGTTTAATAAAGTTTTGTTTTTTTTCATGTGATTGATTACATCAGGCAGGGGGGGCCCGAGAAATTTCATGGATAAAAAGGAGGGCTCGGCATAAAAAGTTTGCTCACCCCTGGTGTAGAGACTGTTAACATCCATGGTGACCAACAGCGTTCCCGGGGATAAGTCATAGAGTTCACTGACTTTAAGTAGAAGTTATGTAGTTGTCCAACCATGACCAGTGGTCGTAATATGAGGTCTGAGCAAATGTTTTAGGTAGGGTGTAAAATACTGGAATAATCGGATTATCTACCACAAGATATGCGTGTAATTCTTTCGAGATCAAAACTTGTCCAATGGCCGTCGTTAACATTGCACCAATCCTAGCTTTTATACATACTGTAGGGTCATTAGTCAGAGGTTGATGGTTAGTCCTGTCTTCCAGTTGTGATAAAATCTCTGCCCTACTGTATATGCAAATGTATCCATTACCAGAACAGCCCCCGCTTTATCTGCTGGTGTGATAGTCAGAGACTTAACATTTTTTTTTACCAACAGGCTATTAGTTCGTCTTTACTAAAATTTCTCTTTATCCAATATTGATGTCCTCCCCCCCCCCCTTTTTTTTTTTTTAAATCAAATTAATTCAGAGTAAGTTTTATGTAAGTTTCAACATGATGATTTGAGCATGGAGGATTATAATGACTTTTTCCTTAAGCCCTGTTGTGTGGTTATCAAGGAAGGAACCAGTCATACTTTCCTCCATATGGTCAGATGGTACACTATGGATATCTGTTGGTCTACACATATTAGAGAAAAGGGCCTTCAACCTCAGGTTACCAAAAAAAAAAACCCCTCTCAAAATCAATAACTCAAAAGTATCAATATCATTAGTAAAAGCATAGGATAGTCCCTTTGATAGCAGATCAGTCTCTGTGTTGTTAATATCTGTCCTGATATATTTACCATTAATTGCCTTGTAGGGCCCCTCCTGTGGTATCGACATCCCTCCCATTTGGTCTTCCACCCCCCTCCCTGTGCGACAGTCAGTGGTCAAGGATCTCTGCCCAAAAAAGAGGTATTGCTGGAGTGCTGAGATTCAGATGATTGTGTGTAAAGTCAGGAGTAGGTTGGATCCTCCTCGGATATTGCCTGTATCCACAGTTCAACCTGGATTTAGTTATGTCCATCTATAAACCCTGCCATAAATTTGCCATGTTTACGTGCCTCCAAGTCTTTCTTAAAGTCCTCAATATTCTTGTTTAGTTTTACCTGAAATGAGTTCAGTTCATCAGGAGAAATTTCTAGCCCCAGGGTGTTTTTATCTGGATTTTGACCTAGGCTCCTTCCAACATAAGACTATTATGGCCACCCTGAATTAATTTCTGTATTACAAAAGGTTTTTTTGATAAAGCTAACTTTTTTTATAATAATTGTTTTCTTTAATTAATGTTTTTATTGTCATAACCTTTCCTGGATTTTGGATTAATATCTGCATGAATTGATTTGTTGCAATAATATTTATATAGTATATTTATATAGTCTGCATAGTATTTCCTCTTTATAAATATTAAGGCCTTATCAATTATTAAAATATTAGAATTCCTAACTTAATATTCCTCCCGTATGTGGATATTGACCGGTCTGAACTTTATTCTTTCTTCATCTGTACTTTCATTTGCACTTCATTTTGTATTTTAATTTGTAATACTTGTCATATTGTTTTTTTGTATCATTGTACTTTATTGCACACTCCATTCTGTCATACTCATGCTGTCACAGAGATTCCATACATCATGTGTATCAGCATTATTAGTATCATTTTTGTCTAATGTATTAAGTTGGAAGCTAAGGAGTTAAAACTGATTAACATTGGACGGTATATAAAGGGATCATTGAGTTCACTTAATCAAATACATCTGAGGAAGCAACCAGTAGCAGTTATGAAACGTGTAGGGTGGAGACTGACCAAAGCGTTACAGCATTCAGGGACCCTGAGTTCCAGTGGAGTTTCGAAACGTTATCTGTTATGACATCTTGGGTGGTATGGCCTAGACCCGACAAATCACACACGTCTAGAGCAAAGGAAACAAGTGAGAGACCCCAGCAGACCCCCATCAGGCCTTCCACTGACTCAGCCCTGACTACTGTGGGACTTGGCAGTTTTGTCATAAGTGCTCAAAGACTGGGGAACCAGTGAGTTTGATTCCTGGTGTTTGTTTTTATGTTTTGTCCAGTCGATGGATGGGGAGCGCAGATATGTGAATAAAAAATATAAAAAACACAAAATAGTGCAATATCTCTTTTTAAAAAAATCAGTGAATTTTCAGTGTAACCTATAAACTGCGTACTCACAATCTATCTGTTCTTTTAAGCATTTTCATTTCCTTTAGTGGCATTAAAAGACCATTACCTCTGAGTGTGTGGGAACCTTTTGAATGAAAAGAATAAAAAAGCCACAATAGCGTAGACTGATAGACAATTGTATCAGGAAGGTAAGTAAAAGCATATATACACTCACATGATGTCAAACAATAACAGTCACATAAGAGGTTATCAGGAACAGAATAGACGCCGCCTGGGATTGTCAGCCTTCAGCGTTCACCCCATGCTCGCGTCCACAGGTGTTTGCGCGTCTCTCCTCCCGGTAACCTTGCCATGTGAGTTGTTTTTTATATTTTTTATTCCCATATCTACGCTCCCCACTGACTGGATAACACATTTTCTGAGGACTGGAGAAGCAATTCTGTGGAGGTTTTGAGCAGCACTTCACGTAGTATTGTATATTTTTTACTTTTTTTGCACGCATTTTTGCACATTGTTGCATTTATATTTGAATCACTATTTAATGGTTCACTTTTAGTATAGTGCGCCGATTTAATAACACTGTTTTCACGTTTGTTTTTGTGTATTACATTTTTTTAAACTGTATTACATGCTATATTTTTCTTTATCCTCATATCTATGCGGATTATTCTCCTAGAGTGATTTAAGACTTTAAGAAAGAAGATCACCAAAGAGTTAAAAAAAGAGAATCCACTATAAATAGCTATAAAGGCTGATTCCAAAGATATACAAATCGTAAGTATTAATTCAGGAGATTGCCTACACTGTCCCCTACGGAGATACAGACATACTGTACTATGCTATGTATTCCCTCCATGTTTTATCTTTTCTACTATGGAGGTGGATCCCACCTGGAAATCTGAAAAATTGAACTTTTTACTGCTGCAGACTTTAACTGACTTTTTATTTTCCACCCCCGTTTGTGGTTTAACAATTCTAAAATACACCCAATGGGCAGTAACAGTTAGTCATCGCATCCACTCCACTACACCCTACTTCCCTCCGACTGTGCAAGGTCCTCCACCATCAATACAACAACCTTGCTGTGCAGTTCAGCAAGTGCCTTGTTAGAGAGATAGGATCAGTTTGGGATGATCCAACGTGGGTCGGCACTTTGCATAAGCAGTATAAACCCCAGAGGTTTAGCAAATTTGAACAGCAACAAGTCTATAGCAAACATTTGAGCTAAATTGCCATTCAGCCCCAGAGCTCTTTCCTGGGTGTGGTAGAATTTGTTCACCTTTTCAAATGCTTTCCGAACTGTGGGCTGCTTTTGTTGCAATGGGGTTCTGCATTTTATTTATTTATTTATAAAATGGTTTACCAGGAAGTAATGCATTGAGTTACCTCTTGTTTTCAAGTATGTCCTGGGCATAGAGTTATGATGACAAATAATACATGGTTACAAATCCATAGTTACATAAGTGAACAGGGTATACATTATATACAAGACATTGCATGCACAGTTAGAGATAATATATGTTATAGGCGTACGTAATAGTGACAGACCAGATTAAAATGTGAGACAGCTTTAGTTTTGAAAGAACTGGTGGCGGCTGTGAGAGTCTCCGGTAGATTGTTCCAGTTTTGGGGTTCCCGGTAAGAGAAGGAGGAGCGGCCGGATACTTTGCTGAACTTGGGACCATGAGCAGTCTTTTGGAGTCAGATCTCAGATGATAAGTGCTGCATGTGGTGGGGGTGAGGAGCTTGTGTTGGGGGTGGTGTGTGTTACTGTGTCTACCGACTGACCTATTGTCTCCATCTCCACCTTTTGTGACATTACTTTGAGTTGTCTGATTGCTGCAGCAACCCCGCTTTGTGTTATCCTGCGATCTAAGGCCAGGTCTCCACACACGGTATAGCCCTCTATGGGACAGACCCCAGTCGGCGTCTGTGCGTGCACGCACAAGCCACGATGTGCGACCGTCTTGACCAAAAGATTTTTGTCTTTTGGCGCGGCTGTCGAGCACTGGCCACGTAACAGTGGCGGTTCAGCCAATGAGGGCGAACCAGCACGTGACGTCATGGCTGCGCCCTGCCACACCCCCTCCACCTGTCGCGATCTTGACTTTCCCCCTGCAGCTCAAGCACAGACCACAGATCGCGGCTTGCACCCATGCACGTGCCACCAGGCCGGCAGGCGCACGTGCAGGAGCTGACACTGGGGCCGTAGCCTAAGGGCTGTAATATAGTGTGCGCGTGTGCGCTATCGTGCATGATAATTGGCTGTGTAAGCCAGGCGTTTGTATACTTGGGACGTGCGCGCACGGCCGTGAGCGGTGCCGTGGCAGACCAGAGAAAATACAAGAAAATTTTATTTTCGCGCTGTTGCCGCGCCACGTGACGCTATAAAGCAATCACAGTGCGGCCTAATGTTGTGATGTCATAGCCACATCCCCTAGCCGCGCGCATCACTGCTTGCTCTATACAAACAAAGCGCCCACACGCACACCAGCGCACACTATATAACAAGCCTAAGGTTGCCTGCCACTTTGTCTGGTGGCAGCAGGTCACATGACCTCTTAAAGCAGAGATGCCACAATGGGTACCCGGCTTACACCTTTTCACAGCTGGTCTACATAAGCAAAATGTAGCTGTAACACGATCCTTTGTGAGTTGAAAATAACACCACACTCTTGTATTGGAAGTAAAGCCAACGGGCGACGTACTGTAGCTATTGTTTCTGGACAAACTTGTGAATGTAATCATGGTCCTCTATGTTGTAGTGCGGGTGGTGGTGTTGTCCCTGGGGCATCAACATCATCATCAAGCTCACAACCAGAACCACGATTGGTCAATGGTAGTAGTGATGGTGACGTTTATGTAACAGAGAGTGTTATTGATGCTGATAAGGAAAGAAACATCGATGTATGTGATGTTGTTGATGATGGCTTCTGTTTATTAAATAATGAATATACAGGGTTATTTTTATTATTACTGCTTGGGTTTTTTGCTTTACTTGTGATTTGAATCTGTATTTTCCAAATTTAAGAACGATCAAAGTATCATCACTTTTATAAGAAACATCATCATATTCATCACTGCCCTGGTTACCACCACCACCAGCACCACTTAAATCATAGTCTTTAACAGCATTAGCAACATCTCCATCAGAGTCCTCATTCATAACAAGTGATATTTGAACTGAGCAATCATCATCAAGTCCACCTTGCTGCTCCTCCAAGTCATCAAGTCCACTCGCTGCTCCTCCAAGTCATCACGTCCCTGTGATTGTGACTCCCCAACATCTGACTGATTTAACAGCTCTTCGGAGTCTAGTGCTAGCAATGCCACAGCTTGTTCGGCAGTCATTCATTGTTTTGGCTGTGAAAAGAAGGATGTGCCTTTTGCAAATGACAATAATGGTGGGCTTGGCAGTAATTACAGGAACAGCAGAAGCTGGTGGTGGCGGTGGCCGACCTGGCTTTTCCCTACAACTGAGTTTTAGTAACATTCTCAATATTATGTATCCATTTTTGTTTCAGAAGTGCTAGTAGCAAGGGCTATAGGCTGACCTGAACTTCCAGTTCTCTTTTTAATAGCTCTTCTTAACTGTATGCTCATTGTTTAATGGACAGGGTGGGGTGAGAGGAGTAGGCCTTTTGCAGTGAGATTGGAACTCAGTGACTTTGTCCTTCCGCTTATACTTTCTGTGACTAGTATGGACACCAGCAGCACCAACTTTCACTGATGTACTGTAACTTTAACCGATTCATCACCACCACACCCACCCCAACAACCAACATTACATCCACCTTTTCTTGTCCCTCATCCACGTCTACTACTAAAAGGTTTATTAAATCCACTAAAACTGGTATTGCTACTGCAGTATTTGACACGCTGCTATTATTTGTTTACTTCACTTTTGTTATATTGTATATAGTGCTATACTATGACAGTGACTTCTGCTGTGGTTGTCCTGCTGCACACCTGCACACTTGGGGCACTGCAAAGAGACAATGAGAGAAAATACATTAGTATAAATGGAATCCTCTTTGAAAATAATTGACAGTATTCTAATTAATGCTATGATCATTAAATATTAATATACTGCTGTAAAGTTAATTTACTAGACACAGAAACAGTACCGGAGCAGAGACCAATAACTCCATGCAGGATACAGCACAGGAGTGGACAGTGGATACACAGACCGGGGTCAGTCCAGTCACTCTGTTTAATGGTTAAACTGCAAGTTTAATTAAGTAAGTACTGTATACATTTTTGAGCTACAGTATAGTGCTACAGTACTACAGCAGCAACAGCCGAACAGCTAAACCCTGCAGCGCCTACAACACAATGGCTTCTTAAGGCTGCACCCCTATTTATACTCCTCAGCTCCTCCTCCCCCTATTATAATTCAGTTTTTCAGGTTCGGATTACTAATCCGACGACTGGATATTCAGTGATGGGGAAAAAAACGGCGGATTTAACCTTTTGAGACTGATCCGCGAAATTCCGGACCTGAAATGAATTGGCCAATCTGACTCGGATTCAAACTCGAAGAAAAAAAAATGTGCCCATCTCTAGTCTTACCTTTCTCTTATGCGTTATTTGCAAATCACAACAGCGTGCTCCTAAAGACATAACCAATGTGAAATGCCCTCTGTAAATGCCTTCAGCTTTTCAAACTACCCTGAGGCTCCTTCAAATGCCATTTTCTTAATAAATAGTGCTACTTGTCGGAACTTGTATTCATCCTCCATCATTTTTTTTAAAGTAAAATCACATAGTTGCATAGTAGATGAGTGTGACGGTAGGAGGTAGCTGGCCTCCCAAATAAAGGTTAAGCCCAGCCAGCTACCTCTGTGAACCGTGGGTAATGGGCCAAGAGGGTTAGCTCTTGGGTCCAGTAGGATAAAACAATGGATCTTTATGTATCTCTGTTCCCATGTTACGGTCCCCTGCAGGGTTATGTCCTAAGGGTGCCTAGTGGGTGTGTGATTTGCCATAGGGAGTTAGCTGCAGAAAGGGACTTTGGGAGCAGAGGGGCAAGGGTGCATGTTAGGGAACCCAGATAGTTAGCCCCATTTGTATTTGGGCAATAATCCACTGCCGTATTAACCGTATTTTTTGTGTTTTTCCCTTTCCGGGCATGCACTCGAGCAGGGATTTCTGGTGCATGAGTTTTAAGGGGGATTTTTCTGAGAAAGTGGTGTCAGAATGTGCACATCAGGTCGGGGACCAAAGTTATCGGTTCCCCGATAAATGTGTCCGACAATCAGGCCTGATTTTCGGGCACATGTAGGCACACAGCTCTGGCAATATCTCCCCTTAAAAAGGTATCCGCGACTTACCACTAGGGTGCCCTGCACAGCCCGGGAAGGAAGTAAAACAAATGAAATGTGTTTTGTATTGTTATACAAGGGGACCCCTGGTTTAGGGGGTACCCCTAGTATCATTATGGCTCCCTGCAAATACTGAAATACTGTATGATTTGCGGGTACCTGCCCATACATAAGGACGGGGGTGCTCTGCAAATCCAATGTAAGTTAAGGGGAACGCCATGTTTGGGGAACCAAATTGCATTGCCAACAGCAATGCAATGCAGGAATAAAAGGGCACTATTTTTTTCCTTTAAAGGTTCCCGGCACCCTAGAAACTCCTGACTTCGGGAGTCTAGGTTTTAAGTGGGGTATTTGGGTAGAAATGCAATTATTTTGTTTGCAGGAGATCGGGAGCCGAAAGTTACTTTAATTCTCCCCGGCGAATAGGCGTGATTTGCCGGTACGGGGGGTGCATCACACTGGGGCTTCCAAGTGTCCCCCAGACTACTGGATTTCGAGCCCAAATATCTCAAACCCGTTTCTCTCATATTTATAAGGTTCCCCAAAGTGTATACTTTATTAAAGTGTATGTTATAATGTTTTATACATTTGTTATAAGACTCTATACAGTCAACCAAGGCATCAGCATAGACGTCGGCATGTCTGTATAGAGTCCGTAGTTCAAAAAGGAGAGGATGTCCAGAGGTGAGAAAAACATTTGGTGAGTGGGGATGGGCAATGGCCCAGGTCCGGAGAATAAAAAGCATCCTGGTGGGACACCTTTTTGTATCTTCCAGACTTGGTGGAACCTGCCCAACGGAGGGCATTGGCTTAGCTGTTGAAAGATGGCGAGCGTAGGCACTTTCCCCATTGGCTAATCCATATTTCCCGCCCACTCTGCTTTTCGAGCCGGCTTGGCATGCCTCCTCCTCTGACGTCAGCCTAGAGATGAGCCCCTGTTTCTATTAGCTGGTGGGAAAGTTTCCTATGCTCTGATTGGTCGCTCCCCTACTTCGATGCTGAAGATAGTTCAGTGGAAGGTATGTAAGGAGATGCCCCAGTCAGAGAACTAGGCCATCCCCTGGCTTATATCAATGACGCTAGGGCGGGCTTTTCAAAGTTGCTCTGTTAGGAATAGCAGAGCGACCAGCTTCGTTTTGAAGCTAGGAAAGTCTGCCCCGCAGAGCCTAAGTCCCGTCTTTTGCGGCTAAGTTCTACAAAATCGAACGTAGTGGTCGCGGTCAGGAGTTTCTGCTGAATCTCGGTCCAGGACGTCCGCAACAAGGTTCCGATCAGGGTAAGCCCTTGCAAGCGGGCGCTCTGCACCTAGATTTCAGACCCCAGTAAGTGTGTATATTTCATTATTTTGTGTTTTGTTGTATTTCCGAGGTTTTATCTAAATAATCCCCATTTTATTTCACTGCCTTGTTTTGCCTATTGACTGATCCCAGAAATATAAAGGTGTTAAAAGACCTGGTCTACCGTGACAATGAGGTTTAAAAAAGACATGCGTCCATCAAGTTCAACCTATGCTAAATTTTGACAACAGATACTTTATCCTATATTTGTACTTACAGTATTTTGATCCAGAGGAAGGCAAACAAAAAACCCCAGTGACATATCATCCAATGATATCTCATAAGGGGAAACATAAATTCCTTCTTGACTCCAAGAAGATTATTCCTTGTATCAACATCCTTCACAGGTTTACTTATTTGGAATATACCTGTATACCTTTCCTTTCTAAAAAGATGTCCAACCTTTTTTTTAACAAATCTATTGTATCAGCCATCACAGTCTCCATGGGTAATGAATTCCACATTTTAACTGCCCTTACTGTAAAGAACCCTTTCCTTTGTTGCTGGTGAAATCTCCTTTCCTCCAACCTAATGGAATGCCCAGGAGTCCTTTGTACTGCCTGTGGGATGAATAGTTCATTTGAAAGCTCATTGTACTGTCCCCGAATATATTTGTATATAGTTATCATGTCCCCGCTTAGACGCCTCTTTTCTAATGTAAATAAATCTAACTTAGCTAGCCTCTCCTCATAAGTTAGATTGTCCGTCCCATTTATTCATTTGGTAGCTCTTCTCTGCACTCTCTCTGGTTCCAGAATGTCTTTTCTAAGGAGTGGCGCCCAAAATTGTACTCCATACTCAAGGTCTGGTCTTACTAATGCTTTGTAAAAGGGCATAATTATGTTTACTTCCCTTCCATACATTGCCCGTTTAATGCAAGATATGATCGTGTTTGCCTTTGCATCTACTGCATGACTTTGGGCACTATTGCTAAGCCTGCTGTCTACCAGCACTCCTAAATCCTTCTCCATCAAGGATTCCTCCAATTTTTCCCCATTTAATTTGTAAGTCACCTGTTTATTCTTGCATCCCAAATGCATAACCTTGCATTTATCTGTATTTTGGAATTCTTAGCTGCTTCTTGCACCTATGCATATCAGAAGACACTTGTATTAACTCAGTAACTCATTGCCTGGACAAATCCACATTCATGTGACATCTGATTGAACATTTTGGCATATCAGTCGCAGTGGATATAAAAGTGGACACAGCAGTTGTAGTCTCTTTTTAAGTGACTTAGATTGATGAGGTAAGCATGGTACGAAGGTTGCCTCAGGACAAAGTAGTGAAGTTTAAAGGGTCTATTGATGACTTTACATTGGGTAAGGTGACACTTAAACAATGGCAATCACTTATAGGCCTTTTAAACATTGCATGCAGGATCATATCACAGGTTAGAGAGATCCACAGCAGGGATAAAAAAAAAGGCCCATCACAGAATAAGGGTGACCTGAGTGCTAAAGAAAGATCTTGACATATGGGGTGCTTTCCTGTACAGTTGTACACGAATGCTTATGGGGCATATTTTAAGAGGGACTGATGTGCAGCAGCCTGGCCACAGCAAAGGCAGATAAAGGGCACACATAAAATCTGGTGTTTCTTGAGTTATTTCCTATAGTGGTTTTATTATTATTTTAATATACATTAAATAAAATGAATGAACAAAAAAGATAGTTATGTGATACAAATCTAATAAAAACATATATAAAAATTATTTCTAATGAATTAGACCAGGGTAGTGGTAGCACTGCGCACATAGGAGGAAAAGTTAAGAAACAGATGTATACAACTATAGACGGATAATAAAGGAGTAGTTGCAGTTATTAGCAACCTCACCCCCAGTGATACTGTGCTCAGGAATGTCGTGCTGACATGTTTGCACAACAAGATTAACTTCAGGACAAAGGATTTTCTGGATAAACCAAATAGCATACAGTATAAAAAAAAAAACTGGTTTTATCTAGCCCATTCCATTTTTGGGCTACTTTGCCTCCCGGACTAGATAACACGCTTCTTGCAGTCACTTAAAATACAAGGTTTACCAAAGTACGGGCAGGACAAATGGTGACAACAATTTCCTTTTTTCTATAGTTAATAGAAAAGTACATAACACATAGACCCTCATAGTTAGGAAAGCATTGACTGGGTGGGCAGAGTCTGAGGTCATTGGCAGAGGATAAAAGGGACCCTATAACAATAGTTAGGCTACAATCACTGCTGGACGTCACACAGTATGTTCTAATAAATGGGAAACCAAGCTGCTTAATGCAGCATTTAGATGAGTATTCTTTGGCGTCTTCAGAATAGAAGATCTGGTAAAAACAATTAAGATGTGTAAATATACTATTAAAAAAATGTGATTATAGAAGAACTGTTGGCATGCAATATAGATAGGTAAAAAAAAAATCAACCTGCCAAGGAGGAGCACATGGGTGTATTTAAGAAAGATAAAAGTGTAAGATATGTCCAGTGGGAATCATCAAGACATACAGATGTAGCAATACTTACTATCCCCAGCGCTGTAGCCAAGGAAAAGTTAGTGGGGCTGGGGAAAGTTTCTGTCACAATCATGTTGCGGGACATCCTTATTTCTCAATGGGAAGCCCGCTGCGTTATTCCTTCAGTGCAATGACCATTATGATCATGTGACTGCGAATGGCACGGCAACGAAACCGTTAAGTCTTGCTACATCTGTATGCTAAAAGCAAGCAGGAAGAAGGGAAGAATTTCCTGATACATAAGGATACCACTCCCTTTATCCATTTTCAGTTCCTAAGGGTCTTTAAACAAGGTTTACAGGCAACAGGTTTTGAAACCAACAATTTCATGGCACACTCCTTTGGGATTGCCGGCGGCGACATCAGCAGCAGAGATTAGGATGTCAGGAAAGAACAGAAAAATGCTAGGGATATAAAAATCAGACAGATATACATCTTACATCAAGATTCAAAAATAGCAATTTGTTTATCTGGTAACAGGAACCAATGATCACTAAGCATGTGTAACCAACCTATGGGATTACCAAGGCCTTTTTGGGATTAATGTTGCAGACCCATATAGGTTGTTATGCTTTTTTCTATTACACAGGATTGGGTGTAAATCAGCAGATGCTAAACTCTGCCCTGTATTGCCTGGAGGCAAGGAAGTCAGAGGGGGTATATATAGGAAGGAGAAGGTTCTAGAGGTTAGGTTCCTGGAGGAGTAAGCTTGGAGGAGCCTCAGTGTATATAGTGAAGTCTGTTCCTGAGTATATAGGACAGACCAGTCACTTTTTATAATGTCCTAGTTAGGGACAGTGCCCCTACAGATAGGGTCCCAAGAGATGGCCAAGTTGAACACAGTGGTTCACAGCAGAAGAGGCATGAATGACAAGAAGTCCCCATAAGGGGAACCCCAGAGTCCACAGGATCAGTTCTACAGGCAGGTCCACACACACCTCAGTTAAAGCCTATCTAGAAGTGTCAGTTCAGAGACAGCAGTGGGGTCTAGATGCCCTAGCTATAGTGAGGCGGCCAATGCTAGATAAGGGGTCCCTATTGACAGCGTAACATACTATTGCAGAATGGGGACCGGTCAATTAAGGAATTCCAGGAAAAATTAGAAGCTGGGAAACGCAGCTGGGAGTCGATCATGAGAAGATAGTCCTGCATTAGTTTGGTTATAGATGGATGTCCTGGAAAAAGCTACTGCCAGAGTTAATCAAAATCCAGGCTAAGAAAGTAGACCAGATGTAGTGCAACTGTACTTTGGCAGGAACGATTTAGTAAAGAAGAAATGACTTAACTTGTTTTATATGATGCAGGCCGATTGTACTAAGATAATGTAAATGTGGCCAGAGGTACAGAAGCCCTCATCTGGTGTGAGATTTTGCCGAGAAGAGTGTGGCACCTCACAGCATGGTTGGAGTGGATAACATTAGGAAAATGATTAACAAAGCCACAATCAAATTCATTAGAGAATGAGTGTTAATTGTTAAGCACAGGGAAATTCAGGTGCACTCTCAGGGGGAAATGCAAAAAAGATCAAAGCTAGGGGGAATGGCAGTCCCAATTAAAGGGTTAATATGAATGTCAGATGGTGCATCAACGGGTCAGCTAAGGACAGTTTTATCCTCTGCAGCCACTTGTTCAGTTAAACCATTGAGGCAAGGGGTCAGCTGAACCAATCAACAGAAGAGTTGGGCAAGTCGCAAGTACTGGTGGGGAGGGGCATGGTACGCAAAGCGGGATGGGGAGAGAGCCTGTGGTTAGCTCCCAAATCATTACTTATGCTAATTGTGTTGTGTGGGGCATTGGAAAGGGGGGGGGGGGCGGGAAATTGAGGGAATTTTGTGTACCATTTTCCAAGACACCGTACATCTCCTTTCTAACTCCTGACTCATTTACATTTCCCTTTTTGTACCACTCCAATTTACATCTGTATATCCAGCCTTATTCAGATGTGAGCCCTGTATAAATACTGTAGGACATGCTTGATTTGTAAAAAATGTCTGAAGAAGGGACCTTAGTAGTCCTGAAAGCTTGCACTTATAGCCCTGGTAGGTTTGGGCTATTATTCTGTCCTCCTCCTGTGCAATAATCCCTGGTAAGGGCAGGTTTACCAGGAGTAAATATGGGTTTGCCCCACACACTGTAATTCAGTTGGTCAGAGAAGGTATTGCTCATGCCTTGTGTCATTCAAAGGCACAGGGGTGGGTCTACTGGATCTGTACTAAATGAACTACCACTTCCTGTTTTGAGGAGTTCCTCTCCACCTTAGAGAGAGGATAGTCGGTTCCAGCAAGCTGCCAGGGCTCTGGTACGCTAAAAGCCCTCCCTCTGGGAGAGGGGAGAGATATTCCTCTTACTCCACAAGGGAGTAAGAGAAGAGCAAGGACAGCTCCTAGAGCCCTGACTAGTAGTGGTGTCCAGGGACATCCTTAAAGTGACAACCTTTGATTATTGTGTGATGTGACAGAGATTGTGCTGAATCAGGAAGGATCAATAAAGATCATCTGCTTTTATCTATACCTCCTGCCTGAGAGTGGAGTATATTGGGAGGAGGGGGACATAACTCTTTTGAAGATACTCCACCCCACAAAACTGGGGGCTGCACAAGATGGAGGCGCTGCACCAGTAAGAGGAATTCGGGCATAGCCCCAGAAGCCTGTCCTGTTATCCCCCAAGTCATCGCGGGAGACTCAGGGCCCCCTGTTACCAGCAGGTATGCACCAACAAGACCCATGTAACCAGGGTGCTATTTCCCTTAGGAGACCCTATGTGAGATTGGGTGGGGGAACCAGGGTTACACACTCTTTACTAGTTTGCCATTAAAGGTATCGCTTATACCTTACTTTTGTTCTGTTTATAATGCTGTTCATGACTCTGCTTCAATATAAACTGATATATTCCCTGTGATTATTCCTTCTGCTTTTATCTGCCACTTGTAAATTGTCTGAGATCAGTAAGGACACGGAACATATGTTGTCTATAAAGGGGTTGACTCAGTTCCCTTATAATGCACCAACTGCCTTTAGAGTAAATACTTTGAAATCGTTGCAGGGGGTGGAAAAACATGTAACTATGTAACAAGGGGGTGGAAAAACATGTAACTATGTAACTATGTTGCAAGGGGGTGGAAAAACATGTAACTCTGTAACTGTAACTATGTTGCAAGGGGGTGGAAAAACAAGTTTGGAGTTAATTGTTGTGTTAATATTTCTAGTGTTTTATTCTTTTTTGAAATACAATAAGACAGTTAGTAGTTCATAGTAATCCTCAGCCAGACTCAGGGGGCGATTCACTACGGGAGCTTTTGCGCCCGATTGGGAAATTTGTAATCCCACGATAAAATAATGAAGCCAAACGCGGGATTCACTAAGAAGTAAAGCGCATTTGCTTAGGTGCAAGCAAAAACATGCCCGATCATGCAAGCTTTTTCTTTTCCCCTCTGCTATCGTGCTTAAAAATCTAAAGCGCGATAGCTGATTGAAAAAAAAGCAGCCTGTAAGAGCAACATGGAGACGCTGGGTCTCATGCACGGCTCTTACAGGCGATTGTGCATTAAGAATATTGATTTTGATCATAGTGTACATGAGAAGGGGGTCTCCTGAGCTGAACCGCATTGATTTCAGCCTCGGAGACCCCCCTACTTCATGAGATACCCCGTTATGGGGTGCCGGTATCCCCTGTGCTTTTAAAGCTTCCGCGTCACGTGACCGGGGGATTTAAATCCTGCAGGGGGATACCGACACCCCATAACGGGGCTTGTATCTCATGAAGTAGGGGGTCCCCGAGGCTGAAACCAACGCGGTCAGCTCAGGAGATGCCCTGCTCATGTACACTATGATCAAAACACACATATAAATAAAAAATAATTAATTACAGTAGCGGCTATCCGCTATGGTAATGAAGCTTCATTAATGTAATTTTTATTAATAGTGTGCGGGAGCAGGGGGTTTCCCGAGATGAACCGCATTGATTTCAGCCTCGGGGACCCCCATGCTTCCAGAGTTACAGGCCCAGATATGGGGTGCCGGTATCTCCTCCATTATTTAAATGTCCTGCGTCATGTGACATGGACGCTTTAAAAATGGCGGCGATACTGGCATCCGATGCCCCATACCAGGGTCAGCAACTCAGGAAGCAGGGGGCCCCTGAGCCAGAAATCAAAGCGGTTCAGCTCAGGAGACACCCTGCTCCCGCACACTATTAAAACAAAATACATTAAAGCAGCTTCATTACTTTAGCGGCTAGCCCCTAAGGCAATGAAGGGGTTAAGGCCAAATAGCAGCTTTATTGGTGGCAATAGCCCTAATAAACCTTGCAATATGTACTAAACACCCAGCCACTGTGTCCCCAACAACCCCTATACCCCCTAACATACATAAAAAAAAATTATTTTAAAGCATAGGAATGTTACTATGGTAACCCCGTGGGTGCCCGGGAGCCCTCGGGTGGTCCCCGCAGGTGTTCGGGGCTCCCCGCTTTTGTTTTTTTTGGTTTTGGTCATGTAAAGGAAGCGAAGCCAATCTAAATGGCTGTGCTTCCTTTCCCTTTAACATGACGTCACCAAAAGCAACATGGCTGCTGTCACATGGTACTTCAGCCAATCAGATTGTGGGTCCTCGGGTGGTCCTCGTGGGTGTCCAGGGGCATGCGGTACGAATCCTGTGTCCAAATTTTTTTCCCCCAATACTTTGAAATAAATACACCCCCCTCCCCTTCCTCCCACCTAACACATACACTACAGTAATAGGCAAAATTACTATTATCCAGATATGGATAATAGTATATTTGCCTGATTAAAATACAACATTAAGAAGCAGAAATAAAGTAAATAATGTCCCCCAACCCCTTAATCCCCTTAGCGGTTAGTAACCGCTATAGTAATTAAGAGGTTAACCCACCAGCCCCCACTGCCCACCCAGGAAGCCTAACCACCCTCCCCAGGCAACTACTCCCACCCTCCACCCATTTATTGGTACACTAGGTACTTCATGATCATATAATATGGGCATGATTTACCACTGTAGCAATAAATGGTGAAGTTAAAAACAAACAGGCCCAAAATAAAACACATTACAAAGAAAACTAAACACATTACAAATGCCAATAAACCAATTGATTTGCACAGTGGGTACATCATGCTCATATAATGTGGGCATGATATAACACTATGGGAGTCAATGGTCAACCTACAAAATAAACAACCACCAACAATATCCAATGCAATCAAAACAATCACCAAATAAATAACAATAAACAAGTAAACACAACAAAATTACCACCAATCAATTAAGCAAATACCAATTAAACACCAGAATTAACCATTAAAGCACTAAAACAAAACCATCAATAAATAAAAGAAAACTCCAAATAAACAACATCATTCAAAATCAAAAGACCAAAAATAAACCGCAATTAAAAAGCAAACACCAAAAAGTGGGTAAATGGGTGAGTGAAATAAGAACTTCTGAATATGTAGATATCCTGAAGGCAACAGATAAATGATATTAAACCACTTTGCTGTACCTCATTGGAAAACAATATGTGAGTCCAACACTCACCCCAAATAGTAGTAGTATTGTTGATCCATTGGTATTCTGGATTCAGGGCCATGTCTGAGGTATGCATGAACCCAGCTAGCTTCAACTCAACCCTCTTTCCAAAGCACAACAAGTCCTGTATATTTTCTTCACTTTATTTAGGAAGGCAGCAATAAAAACAGGCACTTGTGGATAAGATGTTTGTGTTGGAAAGGTGTATCTCAGTGGGCGCTTTGTAGTAAGGGCAGGTAAAAAGAATTGGCCTTGCCATAGGGGTGTAACATGAATGTACTCACTCTGCCAATGTCAGGAAGTAAAAGACAGTGGGTACTGCTTGTGACACAGGGATAGGGGTCAGGCCATACTAACTGTCAGCAGGGACAGGGGGGAATGGGAAAGCCCATTAACTTGGAGGACTGGAGATGTTGCCAGGGCAACCAGGGGTGTGACAGACTGGAAGGAAAAAAGGCAACATAATGTATCCATTCCATCTGCACTGGGAGTGAAACTGCAAGGAAAGTAACATCCAAATACAGCATCTCTCTCTCTCCCCAGAATCTCTCTCCCCAGCATCTCTCTCTCCCCAGCATCTCTCTCTCTCCCCAGCATCTCTCTCTCTCCCCAGCATTTCTCTCTCCCCAGCATCTCTCTCTCTCCCCAGCATCTCTCTCTCTCCCCAGCATCTCTCTCTCTCCCCAGCATCTCTCTCTCTCCCCAGTACCTCTCTCTCTCCCCAGCATCTCTCTCTCTCCCCAGCATCTCTCTCTTCCCAGCATCTCTCTCTCCCCAGCATCTCTCTCTCTCCCCAGCATCTCTCTCTCCCCAGCATGTCTCCCTCCCCAGCATGTCTCCCTCCCCAGCATATCTCTCTCTCCCCAGCATCTCTCTCTCCCCAGCATCTCTCTCTCCCCAGCATCTCTTTCCTGGAACCAGGGTCACGAATGATGTATGAATAATTCCAGTAAGCTCAACTCATATCCTCCCTCTTCCAAAGCATGACAAGTCCTTAATGTCTTTCTTAATTTTATTGCTGGATTAGAAAACACAGGAACTTGTGGGTGTAGTGTAGGCAGAGAGTGCTTCTCTATGTGGGATGCTTCTATGGGGTTAGACTATGGTAAGAGAGAAAGGCCTTACCAAGGGTGGATGCAGACAAGTCTGTACTCACTGTGATCTAGAGTGGAAAAGGAAGTGAGGGGCAGGGGTCACACTAAAGGTTGAGTGAGACTGCACTAACTGTCAGCAAAAGACAGGGGAGAACATGGGAAAGTCCATTAACTGGGAGGACTGGAGAAGCTGCAGTAGCAGTTCACTGATTAAGTGCTCAGAGGCAAGAAATGCAACATTGTTGCATGTTACACAGGCACCATATGTGTGTGCAAACTCCATGCAGCTGAGAATAAAATCTGATGGGCAGAAGCTGCAAAGGAGAGAGGGGGGTGAGTCAGAAATGTAGTTCGTGTTCCATGACAATCTCTCTCTCCACAGCATCTCCCTCCCCCAGCATCTCCCTCCCCCAGCATCTCTCTCCCCCAGCATCTCTCTCTCCCCAGCATCTCTCTCTCCCCAGCATCTCTCTCTCCCCAGCATCTCTCTCTCCCCAGCATCTCTCTCTCCCCAGCATCTCTCTCTCCCCAGCATCTCTCTCTCCCCAGCATCTCTCTCTCCCCAGCATCACTCCCTCTCCAGCATGTCTCCCTCCCCAGCATCTCTCTCTCTCTCCCCAGCATCTCTCTCCCCAGCATGTCTCTCCCCACAGCATCTCTCTCCCCACAGCATCTCTCTCCCCACAGTATCTCTCTCCCACAGCATGTCTCTCCCCACAGCATGTCTCTCCCCACAGCATGTCTCTCCCCACAGCATCTCTCTCTCTCCCCAGCATCTCTCTCTCCCCAGCATCTCTCTCTCTCCCCAGCATCTCTCTCTCTCCCCAGCATCTCTCTCTCTCCCCAGCATCTCTCTCTCTCCCCAGCATCTCTCTCTCTCCCCAGCATCTCTCTCTTTCCCCAGCATATCTCTCTCTCCCCAGCATCTCTCTCTCTCCCCAGCATATCTCTCACTCCCCAGCATATCTCTCTCTCCCCAACATCTCTCTCTCTCCCCAGCAACTCTCTCTCTCCCCAGCATCTCTCTCTCTCTCCCCAGCATCTCTCTCTCCCCAGCATCTCTCTCTCTCTCCCCAGCATCTCTCCCTATCTCTCTATCATGTCCAGTGGCAGATTTCCCATTAGGCCAGATAGGCCCGGGCCTAAGACAGCAAAATTTGGGGGCAGCATGCGCAATCGGCGCTTGAGACCTGTGCATGCGCAATAGGTGCTTGCCGCCCACACATGCGCTCGAGTGACTGGCAAGCAACAATCGTGCATGCAAGCTGGCAATGTGACATCACATGGTGTCTCTTTGCCATGGCGCACCGCTGGAGGATGAAGGCAGCACCAGGCAAGTGCCTACGAGCGGCATTTTAAAAAATCCACCACTAATAATAATAATAGCATGTTCTTGTATAGCGCTGCTAGTTTTATGTAGCGCTTTGCAGAGACATTTTGCAGGCTTAGGTCCCTGCCCTGTACAATCTTATACAGGGAGATAAAGTGACTTGCCCAAGGTCACAAGGAGCCGACACCAGGAAATGAACCCGGTTCCCTTCAAACTCAGTGCCAGTCAGTGTCTTTACTCGCTGAGCCACCCCTTCTCCCAGATCATGTCTCTTTATCTCCCCATAACATGTCTCTCTGTCTCCCCCCAGCACGTCTCTCTCTGACTCTCCCCGAGCAACTCTCTCTCCCCACATTACTCTCTTTCCCCCAGCATTTCTCTTGCCATGTCTCTCTCCACCAGCATCTTCCTCTCTCTGCTCAGCATGTCTCTCTCCACCAGCATCTCCCTCCCCATAGCATCTATCTCCCCCAGCATGTCTATCTCTCTCCATATATCTTTCTCTCTCTCCCCATATCTCTCTCCCCCAGCATTTCTCTTGCCATGTCTCTTCCCCATCTCTCTCTCTTCTCAGCATGTCTCTCTCCACCAGCATCTCCCTTCCCACTGCATCTCTCTCCCACAGCATGTCTATCTCTCTCCATATATCTTTCTCTCTCTCCCCATATCTCTCTCCCCCCAGAATGTCTCTCTCTCCCTCACAGCATCTTTCTCTTGTCCCATGTCTTCTCAGGTTTCTTAGGTCTCACTCAATTAAATTAGTCTTACTTCCTCCCCCCCCCCCTTTTTTTTTTTTACTCATTAAAAAATTTCCATCCCTGACAACGGTCTGACCATCCTCATTAAAATAATAATAACATGGCTACATGGATGGTGTTTCGGGTAGGGTCAAGGAGTTGAAAGCAAGTATCAAGTAAGATTTGCTCTATTAGTAACTACAGTATTACTAAAGTTGTGTTCAAATGCTTAGTGTCCAGTGTTGTATGAACCCTTTCAGTGATAGAGGGGCCTGGGGGATGGAAGTGTTAAAAGTACTGGGAACATGATGTAGACCAGGGGTGCGCAAGTGGAGGGGCAAGAGAATTTCCTGGGGGGGGTGCGGCGGCTACAGAGGTCCCACCCTCTCCCCCAAGGCATGGGGGGGACCATTGCAGCTTCTCCTACCTGATCTTCGGCGACGCATCAAATGACGAAGCAGGGTGTCACGTGACGATGCGTTGCCATGGCAATGTGACGTCACATGACCCCGCAACGTTATTTGATGCCGGAGTCGAAGAGGAGGGGAGGATGCGAGCCGGGAGTGCAGATTGGGGCATTAGCCCACGGAAACTTCCTTTAAAGTCAATGGGATCAGCACCATTGCTGTTTCATGAATAATGCCCTATGGATTAGGAAACAATGCGGAGGTGTCCTGTTTTCTGACAGCTTTGTCTGCCTCTGCTCACCTCCTAGCCACATGTAATTCTTATCTCATGGCTTACGATGTCTTGGGTAATGAAAGGAGTAGGATAACGTAATCTAAATAGGGTGCAACTATGGACTAAGGGATGCATACTACGTACCTTGCTAAGCAAACAAAGTGGGTGTTACAGGTATTTCTTGAGTAACTGTGCAGCAAGTCTAGGAATGATTAAATTATCTTTCCAATTGTAAGCTCTTCAGAGCCGGGGCTTACCTATCTATTGTGCCAGGGCGTGTTAGTACAGTAAATTAAATCGTTTTGGGTTCTTATACTGGTATTTTGTCTTGCTTACCTATAGCACTGTTCTGCCATATGTTGGCAACTCGTAATTATTAAGATGATTTCAACATGTGATCGTGTCCCATTGTTTCACCCAAGAGCTACTTATCACGGTGACTAAAGAGTGGGGCAAATAAGCCCCCATGTCTGGTGAGCAGTGGGGATACACCACATCATTTTAATTCCAAGTGGTATAGTTTAGGAGATTTTCAGTTCTTTAACATGCCACTGTATACATTCTTCATTATTTTGCAAAGGCAGGGTCACTCAGCAATGGATTTTTATATTGGGCTGTAAATGCCTGAACTAACTGGAAATTACCTTTAAACCACCCCAAGCCAAAGCTTTTACATTCAATCAACCCAGTTTAACCCATTCATTGCCACTGAGGCCTGCGATATATTGCTTCATAATGCCTTGCTGACCCCTCTGGAAGCAGAAGGGTTGAAGATTGCATTATTTATTTATTTTATTTATTTATAAAATATTTTACCAGGAAGTAATACATTAAGAGTTACCTCTCGTTTTCAAGTATGTCCTGGGCACAGAGTAAGACAAATAATACATGGCTACAAATACAGTTACATAAATGAACAGGGTATACATTATATACAAGACATTGCATGCACAGTTAAAGAAAATATATATTATAGGCGTATGTAACAGTTACAGACCAGATTAAAATGTGAGACAGCCTTAGATTTGAAAGAATTATTATATTCGATTGTCTTTATATCTATATCAATAATCATACATACAGCTTTTTACAGAAATCAAAAATGTCTCAAACCTCCAGGTGGAGGGTAAGACACTATAAAGGCCCTAAATTAGATGCACTTGACACACCTATGTTTTGGTGATCTAGTAGTGTACGATGGTGTGAGTCCATAATGGTACAGTATACACTAGTATAGAGAGAGAATGGTGACTAGAGCTAAGTGGGGGGGGGGGAATTCTGGAAGCAAGTGCCCCAAACCGTAACAGGGAGTGGATGATTGTAAAGTTTAAACACACAATACAATGAGAGGGTTATATAGAACAAACACAGTAAAACTGCTGGTGTGCAGCAATTGAAAGTCTGTAACGCGGTTATGTAGCAGATGGCAGTAGTTGGCAAAAACATTGCCTACAAATAGGACAAAGGAGGTCTCTAATCAGGACATATTCACGGTCTTAGTATAAAGGCAGTGTTCTATACCAACATTTTACAGAGATATTATACAAGAAATAATACAGGAATAGACTGTTATACAAATACGTGGGATAGGAAAACGTGTCCCGAAAGGTCTTGCAACATCAGGTGTGTTGGGGGGACATTCAGAGACAGAAGGAGTACACGGAAATATACGTTTTACAGTGAACTTCTGAGAGCAAGTGCATATCCTATAACAATGCTGGGATCTGGAGCGGCTGTATCTGAAGCTAGTAAACAAAACTAAGACAAGATTAAATAGTAGCCACTGCCAGCACTAAATAGCTTGCAGACTAATGTAAAGTGGGATGATAATGTGCATAAGCCCAAATCACAAAGCACTGCTAACTTCTTTATTGGTAAAATATTTAATACATACAGAACACCTACAAGCTCATATTGCATCCCCAATATAACCACAACATATATATAAGCATGTAAGTGTCACAGAGGAGTGCTATTGAGCATGGCAATAAATATTTAAAACCAGAGACAACATGAAACACAGACAGAGCTCAGTGCACATCCAATGAAACTTATACACGGCACAGTGCCTAAATATATATGTATAGATATCTTTTGAATAAAATGGTCTTTTAGTTTAACATTTTGGCCAAAGTGTTGTAAGCCCCTGAGCCACTACACGGCAGACCACATCTCAAGGGTACCTAACACTAATATAAATTCTTAATAACCTGTGCATTACCAGGAAGAATGATTTATAATAAATCTGTCAAAATTAGTTGCAAAGTTCTAAGTCTGATTGAAGCTCTTATTAACCTGTACATTACCAGAAAAAGCACTCTGTATTAAATTTGTCACAATCAAACTGTAAGCAAGCAAGATCCCCTGAGAATGGGAGATGCAATGGAGTGAGCTTTTAACCATTTAAAAGTGGAAGGGGTGAGCTTCAAACTAGGTAGGAGAAGCCACTCTCCAATCTGCGAAGACCAGCTGAACAAGAATTGTAAAACATACAGAACACCTACAAGCTCATATTGAACCCCCAATATAACCACAACATATATATATATATAAGCATATAAGTGTCACAGAGGAGTGCTACTGAGCATGGCAATATATATTTAAAACCAGAGACAGAACATGAAACACAGACAGAGCTCATGTTTCATGTTCTGTCTCTGGTTTTAAATATATACCCCTCCCCCCCTAAAACTCATAGCTTGTGAGTCTCCACTGGGTAGCACGCCTGGAAAGGTAAAACACACATCTTTTATTGCAATACAATTACATACATTGCAGGTACCATACATGGGTTCAAGAGCTGACACTCTAAACTACCCAATATGGCTCAGAGGTAACCAGACTGGCATAATACCTTTATTGATGGCCTGGTTACCCCCTCACCATCACACACATTCAACTGCAATCTTCCAACTATGCTGCATGCCCATCTCCATCTTTCTATCCATCTTTCTCGCCTAATGGACAGGGAGTGTAAGTTCTCTAATGAGTACGGATGAATCACACAATTACACGTGCTGCAGCTCTAGCCACTCCCCACACACAAACACAAAAGCCAAGTTAATCTTTCCCAGATATTTAACATAAAGTACACACATTTGGGTTTTTTTTGCCGTTTCGCATGAACTACAGTCCAACAATGTTTTCCTGCCCACAATGCACAGCAGTGGTTTATTTATTTTACAATGGGCATGATTGGGGGTGCACAGATAGTGTTGGGGGTGGGGGGCGCTCTGGTGTATGGAGTTGAAGGTTTCACAAGGTGCTTAAAGCGGGACGGTGGAAAGCAGGGGGACTTTGGAGCTGACGTGCGTTTATCTCAGCTCCGGGGACCCCCTGCTATCCGAGATACCGTGCATACTCCTGAATGTACTGTGGGGGTTTAAATCAAGAAGCCATTGTACTGTGGGGAGTAAATAAGAATAACTGGTTCTGTAGGGTGTAAATGATGCAGGTGTTCAACAGGGCACACGCCATATGGCTGTTTTAAACTCCCTTATCCTGCGGGCCAACAGGAAGCCCCTACGTCATCCCTATTGGCCCTTGTGACATGGGAGTTTTGAGATACATGCTTCCCAGCTAGAGGGGAATGTCATGATAAGGCCAGAAAATATTCAGTATTTGAATAAACTGGCACACGAACAGTTAACTTGCGCCCCAAGTTACAACTTAAAAATACATGTTTTTGACCCTGCCTGATGTTCTGTGTTTGTCTAGAAGTGAGGTTATCTGAGCACGACCTTCTCTGGGATGATGGATTAAAATAGAGCCACAACTCTTTCTGACAGTAAAAACAACAATGGAAAAAATAAAACTGCGACGGCTCCACCAGTAAATGATGAGCAAGAGGGCCACTTCAAAAATAACAAAGTTTATTGGATCAACAGCAGTAAGACCAACATGTTTCGCGCAGACTGCGCTTTCTCACGGTCATTATTTACTGGTGATGCGTCGCGGTTTTTTTTTTTGTTCATTTTTCTTCTATAGCAGCCTCATCGTGGACAGCCCCCCCGGAGGACCCCGATCCTGCCCGGACCAAGGAGGATAAAGAGTTACTTCGCATGCAGCAACAGTGAGTTACACGGTGCAGTCATTATTGGGGAGTTTGTGTTAGGATAAGAATATTGGGCGTCGTTCATCATGATTCCTGGATGTTGCTGGCTCTGATTTAAGACCGAGGCCAAGTAGGCGCCATCTTATCTTCATTTTCCAATATTGGACACCCCCAGGCTTACACTCTCCCCTATTTGAAATACAGGATATACAAACTATGGACTTGATCGGCTTATTCTTTATATATATATATATATATATATATATATATATATATATATATATATATGTGTGTGTGTGTGTGTATATATATATATGTATATATATGTATATATGTGTGTGTGTATATATATATGTATGTATATATATATATATATATATATATATATATATATAATGCAAAGCAACAACCAGCACCCTGTAGTAATGAAAAATCCAGATGCTAATCCCATAGGTAAGAATAATGAAGATTTTACCAGATTGAAGTCCAGCGATGAGGAGACAGCACACCAGGAATGATATTCAAAATGATTCTGAATTGTAGAAAAATACTGGCTGGGGTGTCTGTATTTTTCTACAATACAGAATCATTTTGAATATCATTCCTGGTGTGCTGTCTCCTCATTGCTGGACTTCAATCTGGTAATATCTTCAATATATATATATATATATATATATATATATATACTGCTCAAACAAAGAAGAGACTAATGAGGTCTCCCCTCATATATACATACATACATACATATATATATATATGTATGGAGACCTCAGTAGTCTATTCTTTGTTTGAGCCCCAGTCTCCTATGGACTGTTCACTTAAAATAAGCAACAACCTTTTTAATCTATAGTCAAAAAATAGACAAACAGCACCACCTAAAGAAATGGAAAATAAAGTATTTTGGGTGTGATGGAACCTCAAAAATCCCCTGTTTACAACACTAAATTCAAAAGGTGTATCCCGCACTCCTATAGGAAGAAACAATGAAACTTGAAAGTATCAAAAATTTAAGTTTATGTAAGTGAAAAATCTAAATAACATATTCTGGACCCAGGCTCACATGTGGCAGGTGAGAAGATCCATGTAGCTTAACTCATCCCCTTTTTAAAGCACACAACATCCTTCTATTTTCTTCAACTTTATTGAGTGGGGTTAACAGAAATATAAAAGTACTTGCATGTAGTTTGTGGTAGGAAATGTCTTATGTAAGGAGAGGTATCCTAATTGGCTCCGGTATCAGGGGAAGTGCTTCTCTGAGGGGAAGGTAAAAAGGAATCCCTTTCTAAGGGAGCAGTGGAAATTGTGTCTACTCACTTTGGCTGCAGTTGAAAAGAGAGAGCACACTTTCCTTCCAGACAGGAACAAGCCGAAGGAGCATAACAAAATACAGAAAAGGGCAGGGGGAGAGGGCTAAACCAATCTCAACTATGAGCATTGGGAGGTTGCCAGGGCAACTGACTAGTGGCATATGGAAAAGGTAATATAGTAATAACTATGTTGCAATTCACACAGGAGCACTGGCTGCTTGGAACAGGGAAAACAGGGAACTTTCCCTGGGGAGAGCTTGCAGTGTGAGAGCAGAAGAAATATACAGAAAATATACAATCCTGTTCCAGGACATAACATATAACTGAATAAAGTATACAGACACTTCATACATGAGATATGGGCGCGAGAAATCTACTGAATGTTCCTATAACTGAGCTACAATGAAGTAGTATAAAGATAGTATAAAGATACAAATAGTGGTTCATGACACTTAGGGAAAAAGTTAAATAAGTCTAATGAGACAACTAACATGGGGGAACATCGGTGAATTAAGTCAAATAGAGAAAAACAAGAGCACTAAATATAGGGAAAAGTACACACACACACACACACACACACACACACACACACACACACACACACACACACACACACACACACACACACACACACACACACACACACACACACACACACACTATTCCATCATTGTTATAAGAGAATAGACATTGAACCATTGCATGGATTGAGAGGGGGCGCTGTTTATATGTGATGCCAAGGTAAAGAAGGGAGGCTATTGGGAGACATTACTTTTTACATGGAGCATCACAGGAGGGGGGGTTGGGCAGAATGGGAAGTATGGGACTGGCTTGAAACAACTGACAGGGACCAAGAACTAAATATAAATACAGAGCTCATACAGCAAAAGATTTTGTAGTTAAAGGTGACGTCCCATATAGGAACACAGTGAATGAATGGCCGTCAGTTATATGGCTTATGTGATTAATCAGTAACGGGTAAGAATTTTAAAATTATTCTTTTTTTCAACTTTTGAACATTTTCCTTTATTTTTATTTACAGTAGGGGCTGGGAAATGGCGTTAAGGAAGCAATTGTTAATATTGTCTGCTGCACTTCTCTCATAAAATAATCAGATGAACGCAGGCTCTCTCTATGTCAGAGGAACAACTAGGACAAATAAGGCAGAGATAAGGTCACTTAACCCCACCCTAACCTTCAGGTGGCAAACAATTCCAAGAGAAGATCTTAGTAATGATAATAAACTATAGCATACATCTGACCAAGGGATAAGCTTTTAAACATTAACATTTAAAGCTGTACTAGATCCAAAAAGCTCCACCAAATGCGGGCTCAATGTGACATTAGCTAAAACCGGAACAGACATTGTGTTTACTCAAATCTGGCAAGACTGACGGTCTCTGAGGTCGTGGCTGCAAAATCTTAAAGCCGCAGCTCCAGAGGTAGTGCTGTCACGACATCACTGCGGGAGGACCCATGCTACCGGGTCGGACCCGCTCCCCACCCCCCCGCCCGCAGCGATAATCCTCAAGACCTGGGGCAGTCACGGCCACGGCCCTGAAAAAATGAATTGTGCTACATCCGTATACAAATTATTTTAACACAAACCTTTTGGGGGGGGGGGGGTTGGGTATATCCTATTATATTAAAAACAGGCCTTCTCTTGTGTTTTGATCTGATTAAAGTGCATTTCCCCCCCCCCACTTAATTTTTTATTATTAACACATTATTATTGATACAGTCGGTTATCAGAGTTACAGCTTTTTATTCCCAAAATACAGTACATGCCTTTTTACGGAAATTTGCAAATCGATTGACCTTTCTGAGTGGGCTCTCAAAAATGTGTTGCCATATTGTCATGACATCTATGACCGATCGTGATTGTGAGTATAAATTTCCCCATGCTTCCCAGGTTGCAGTGAATTTATACATTGTATCTCATAAGAACGGTGAACTTTTCAATATGTATTATCGTGCACATTTTGTGTAAGACCAAGGGAAGTTCTGGGGCGGAGTGTATCCAGTTGGCCGCGATCCTACATCTTGTGGTCGAAAATAGATGTGTGCTAAATTTCGCTTTTAATGTAGTTATTTCTGGAATAGATCTATTTAACTGTGCTTTCCCATTTGAGTTGCGGCCCTAACTTTCTATTTATGAGATTGTAGATTTGGGTCCAAAGATCACTTATTTATTTGCATTCCCACCAGATATGTAACATAGTCCCTGTCTGTCCGCATCCTCTGAAGCACAACGGGAGGCTGTTGAGCACATTCTATTTCGGATTTCTGGAATATAGTACCATCGGAAGAGTTGTTTATGACTATCTTCCTTGGTCAATGGGCTCGAGGTTACCTTCCGTGTAGATTCTCAGATCTGTCCGCAGTCCTCCCGTTCCAGGGTCTCCCCCAGCTCCTCTTACCATTGTCTCATATATAGCCATTTTAAATCCTGCATTATGAAAAGGAAAGAATAATACATCAATGATATCAAAGCTTTTGTGTATGGGTCAGTATTGCAGATATTTTCACAGTTTATGTTGGAGGAGCTTGGTTTGTCCGCGAAATAGCCAGACACAAAATGTCTCATTTGGAGATATCTGTACATTTCTCTTTTTACTGCTTTGTGGTCAACTTCTAGCTCTTTAAATGTGCGAATCTCGTCGAAGAACAATAGGTCCCCTATCCTCGTGAATTCTCTTTTTTCCTATCATAAGATATCGAAATCTGCCATACCAGGTTTGTTACGTTTCTAAACAAAGGGGTCATATTTGATTCTCTTGTAGTTAACTTGTTTTTAAATTTAAGTGCATTACATAATCTAAGAGAATGGGCTAAAACTGGGTGTGATTTAACAATTGGTGGTCTATCTTCAGGGAGTATTCATAGTAAAGATTTGAGAGTCTGGGGTTTTATCTCCTCATCTTCTATTTCAACCCATCTAGTTTTTTTCTGGGACAGTAGGTGCCATAAGGTGAGTTGACCTATTCTGGCTGCTCTGTAACATAAACGCGCCCCCCCCCCCCTTCCCTCATTGTCATGGCGGTGCGTTGTCAGGAGTTACAGAGGCCTCGTGCGCTTCCCAGGTATTTAATTTAAATGTTGTGGGGAAGAGCATGGGGCCTCGGAAAGTGCTGCAACCCCCCTCCCCACCCGCCCCCCACCACCCCCAGAAAATCTCGCACCCCTGCGCTAGCAGATTTGTGAGTGCAAGGCCTCCCTCGGGGGTTAATCTGTGTTCTTTTTTTTTTTTCATTCTAGGCTGTTGGCTTTCCCAGACAGTCAGAGACAAGTCCGAGATGCTCTTTGGAGGTTCTTAAGTTCTTTCTGGTTTATTGGTATGGGTAGGGATCGAAATGGGTATAACAAAAAGGGAGGAGATAAGAGAGAGGGAGGAGATGAGAGAGAGGGAGGAGATGAGAGAGAGGGAGGAGATGAGAGAGAGGGAGGGGGTGAGAGAGAGGGAGGGGGTGAGAGAATGAGAGAGGAAGGGGGTGAGAGAATGAGAGAAGGAGGGGGTGAGAGAATGAGAGAAGGAGGGGGTGAGAGAGAGGGAGGGGGTGAGAGAGAGGGAGGGGGTGAGAGAGAGGGAGGGGGTGAGAGAGAGGGAGGGGGTGAGAGAGAGGGAGGAGATGAGAGAGAGGGAGGGGGTGAGAGAGAGGGAGGGGGTGCGAGAATGAGAGAGGGAGGTGGTGAGAGAATGAGAGAAGGAGGGGGTGAGAGAGAGGGAGGGGGTGAGAGAATGAGAGAGGGAGGGGTGAGAGAACGAGAGGGGGGGTATGAGAATGAGTGGGAGGGTGATAATGAAACGGAGGGGGAGAATGTTTGAGAGGCTGGAGAGAATGAGAGGGAATGGGTGAGAAATAGAGGAAGGGGGTGAAAGAATGAGTGAGGAGGGAGAAAATGTCAGGGAGAGGGGTGAGAGAGAATGAGTGGGTGAGAGAATGAGAGAGAAAGAAGAGAGATGGGAGGAGGTGAGAGAAAATGAGAGAGAGTGGGGGGAGAGAATGATAGGGAGGGGAGGATATAATGAGGGGGGGAGAGAGAGAATGAGATGTAGGGGAGAGAATTAAAGGGGGGAGAAAATGAGAGGGAGGAAGAAGAGAAAATGAGAGGGAGGAAGAATGAGAGGGAGGGGGGAAGAGAATGAGAGGGAGGGGGAAGAGAGAATGAGAGGGAGGGGGGAAGAGAATGAGAGGGAGGGGGAAGAGAATGAGAGGGAGGGGGAAGAGAGAATGAGAGGGAGCGGGTGAAAGAGAATGAGATTGAAGGGGGAGAGAATGAGATGTAGGGGAGAGAATTAAAGGGGGGAGAAAATGAGAGGGAAGAAGAAGAGAAAATGAGAGGGAGGAAGAATGAGAGGGAGGGGGAAAGAGAATGAGATTGAAGGGGGAGAGAATGAGAGGGAGGGGGAAGAGAGAATGAGAGGGAGGGGGAAGAGAGAATGAGAGGGAGGGGGAGAGAATCTTCCTTGGTTGCAGGTTCCATCGCAGGGTTTATTGATTCACAATCTTCCCCGTCTGGAAACGTACTTGGCGATGTCGTGGATGCGGGAGGTGATCGAGTTTCCTGGACGCAGCATGGTTTTTCTGCTGCCACGATCTTCGGAAGAAGCTGGTTACCTCTTGGATTTTCTTTTCCCTTTACAGGCATCTTTGAAGTTTTTATGTTGTATCAGTTATCTTTTCGTTTTGGCATTTTGTATTTTTGCCAGCATTTTCTCAGCTTTATTCTTGCTTGTCGACGGAGCTGCAATTTAAGCAGCCCCCCTGTGCGGTGTTTATGACGCCCCCGCTTTTCTTAACAGGATTATTTCGTGTGCTCGGTTACTGTTCTGCGTATTAAAGAGATTCTCCATTTCTGTTTTTACAGTATCATTATTGAATATTGTACAATATGATGAATCACATTTATTAGTTTGGGTGTGTAAGAATAAAGTGAAAGCCTAGAACAGCGGTGTGCAAACTGGGGGGGGGGGGCAAGATTTTTTTGGGGGGGCATGGGTAGTTGCAGAGGTCCCGCGCTCTTCCCCGAGGCATTTAAATTAAATGCTGGGGTACAGCTTGAGGCCTCTGCAACCTCTACTTGCCGAGGTTCAGCCGACTTCAGGACGCGTGACCATGGCAACGCAGCGTCAAATGCCGCTGCGGGGTCATGTGATATCACGGTTGCCTTGGTAACGTGGCGTCAAATTATGCCTCGGATCACATCATGCCACACAACGACGAGGTAAGGGAGGCGGCGAAGGAACGGAGGGAGCAAGGCAGGGGGGGGGCGCAGCAAAATAAGTTTGCGCTCCCCTGGCCTAGAACACAGAAAAATAAAAACTAGGGCCCTCTAGTGGTCACTGCCAGAAGTATATAACTCCTCTAAAGTGATGAGATACTTTGTTTAACAGAAACCTGCTACGTTGTTTTTAAAGCAGCAATCCCCTTAGAAGTCCACTGCAACTCATATAATGTTCGTATCTTGTCCCCTGAGCATGTCCTGCTCTTTAAAAAATAAATAAAAAAGTATTCCAAAATCATGATATTTTCCCCTCAAATTTTCAATTAAATATACAAAAAAACAACAACAAAAAAATATTAGATCAGTGGTGACTGCCTCTGTAATCCTTTTGTATGCTGCTGTCGTTCTTTACCTATTTGTGGTTCTGTACACAACTTTGAACACCAGGACTGGCCTGTGTAATTTGGGACATACCTTAGCTTTATATTAAAACAGAGGCTCCAGACACACACCACAGCAACAACATGTAAGCTGCAGATCTCTGTTTGCAACTGAATATGAGTGAGCACATGTGTGCTGTGTTCAGATGGTTCCTGTGGTGTGCCTGGCTCCTCTGTGGCTAAGCGCACAACACTCATCGTGAAAATGTAATAAACTATGTTAATATATAAGGTGTTTCAAGGTTATGCGTACATCAAGGTAGATTAATCAAGCATAGAGCCACAGAGTGGCAGTTACCAGCGTCTGCAACCAGGAACCACCAGAGCTTCACTCTCCTTTCCACCTACAGGTAGGTGAAATGCCAGATAATTGATGACTCTGCCACAGTCTCAATGTCCTGTAAATAGCGTCAATGCGCTTAGTGGATCCTGGGGAGTGGTTGTCCTTTGCTCGCAAGTAGTACACAGGTTCCTCTGCAGACCTCACTGTGCTTCCCGATCAGTCAGGCAGCGTGACGGCGTGGTCCCGCGGGCCCTTCTGTGACGTCAGAGCGCCCGCTCTGCTTTAAGTAACAGCGTCTGCCAGTAATGATTCAGACCTCACTTGGCAACCACAGAGGCAGGCAACAGCGCGGCACATGCGCAGAAGAGGAAATCAACTCGATGTTCAGCAAACCGTTTGACAACAATAAAATACACCTTGGAACATGAATAATAAAAAATATATAGGTTGAATGGTATCTCTCCTACGCGGCGTTTCGTAGCTCAACAAGCCACTTCCCTCTACACAGCAGCAGACGCTCATCTACATTGGTATATATTTATTTACCTTTTCACATGGTGGGGTGTGTATTTTTACTATCGCTAACTGTACATGGAATGTCTGTAAATATAACGTATAACCTTTGTCCATTTCACCATCACTGTTTTCTTGCAGCCTTGGGACATTGTTCCTTACATTGACCTCTTTCCAACTTTCCATATTTCCAAACAGCAAGGCTAAGGACTCTTTTATTGTAGTTACCCCAATATCTTCTTGTATATACTGCAGAACTGTATCCCAAAAATCAGAAATAACCAGACAATCCCACAAACAGTGTTTTAAATCCACTCTTTCCTGGGAGCACTTGGGGCACTTATTTTTAGATTTCTCTATCCCCTTATAATTGATATCAAAAGCATAATAGGCCCTATGCAGTATCTTATATTGCATCTCTCTCCACTCCGCAGAAATGATAATTTTCCTAACCCGAGTTAACCCTTTGAGTAACAGATCAACTCCTTTAATTCCTGGGAAATCTTTTTCCCACCTAGTGAACATTTTACTTAGATCCTTCCCATAGTCCTTGTCCCTAATCCAATCATATAAATCTGAGATATAATATTTGGTACTATTAGCATCCTTCAAAAGAAAACATCTATTCCCAATAGATCTGATTTATAGCTTTTCATACTCTTGCAATAATGCATTCCTTGTATATAAGGGAAGTGATGTGTCTGAGGCAGTTCCATTTGTTCTTTCAGTTCTTGGAACGTCAAGATTGTTCACATCTACCAATTGGCCCAGAGTTCTAATCTCCTTGTCTCTCCATATCTGAAAAGAAGCCTGCTTCGTTCCCAGGAGAAACCTTCAATTCCCTTGTATAGTTAAAAATTTTGAGCAAGTATATGAAAGCCCAAATTGTTTTCTCAATATTCTCCAAGTAGCCCATGTATCCTTTATTAGCGGGTTTCCTTTGGCTTCCATTGATATTTCTCTCCATTTACATGTAAAATCCCCTGGAGACTCTCTTGGGATACCAACTGTTCCTCTAATTCTAGGCATGAGTAATAGCTGTTTCCAGTTATCCAATCTCCTACACTACCGACACACTTTATTGAAGTGTGGTCGGTACCGCAAGCCGGGAAATCTCCCGGCTTGCTAGTGGCCGCCCCTCGGCGTGCCGCGCGTCATAGACGCGCGGTCACGCGTCATCGGGAGCGTGCGCCCGCTGCACGCGTGTCCAGGGGCTCCCCGAGGGAGCCCTGGTGTCCCGCGATCGCGGGACAGCGGCAGGGGGTTCCGGGGGACCCGGCGGACCTGGCAGCGGTAGGGAGAGCGCCCCGATCGGAGGGCGCTCTTCCGCTGCTTCGGCGTGCGCCCGTCACACTCGGGCGCGCGCCAGGCTACTGCTGCGGCACAGAACGGGCAAATGCTCGAATAAACTGTGCCGCAGCAGTACATGTCTTGCTACACAGGCCAGATTATATTTTCAATGTATAACCTTTGTTCGTATAATGTAACCACACGTTGTGAACCAAGTCCGCTGTGGCCCAGGACTAGTGTTTCCAGCAGGGGTGGCCCTGCTAGCCCCCTCCCCCCCTCTCACACACCCCCTCATCCTCTTCCTCCACCCATGTATTTCTCTCCCCCCCTCTCACACTCACTCACTCACTCCCCCCTCTAAATCTTCCCTGTATTCTCTCACTCTCCCCATCTTACACTCTTACCCCCACTCTCTCTTACTCTTCCCCCTCTCTCTCACTCACTCTTCCCCCTGCCTTTCTCTCACTCACTCTTCCTCCCCTCTCTCTCTCTTCATCCCCTTTCTCTCTCTCTGCTCTCTTCCTCCCGCCTCTCTCTCTCTCTTACTCCCCTCTCTCTCTCCCTCTTCCTTCCCCCCTCTCGCTCTCTTCCTCCCCTCTCCCTTCCCTCCCTCCCCTCTACCTTTCCTCTCCCTTACCCCTCTCTATTCACCCTCTCTTCTTCTCACCTTTCTCTTTTCCTTCCCCTCTCTCCCACTCTCCCAATTACCCCCCCCCACACACACACACACAATACGCCCCCACAATATCTTACAATTTCTCCCTCCCCCACAATACCACACACTGCCCCCTCAATACCCACACAAGTCTCTCATCTCCCATAATACCCACAGAATTCCAGCAACACCCACACAATACCCCACACACAACCCTCCACCCCTCCCGACCCCCCCCCCCCCCAAAACACACTTTAGGGGGGGTGGAGGCCTCCGGTGCCGGTGTCCAAATGCGGAAGACTTCCACGCGGGTTCAACTTCTGGCGTGAACCAACTAGGGGGGGGGGGCAAATGGGGAGAGCTGAGGCCCAGCAGAAAACGGGTTCGGCAGCTAGACACACAAGTCTCTGGCCAGACCCAAATTCCAGCGCCGGCTGGCCAGTCCCCCCGCAGCCACCGGACATGGACAGTTGTCCCAGCTCTCCTACTGTCGGCCATATCAGGAGCATGCTCAGAAGTAAATTAGAGCGGTGGGACTGCAATGTATTTTATAGCAAGAGAAGAACTGGGAGTTCATGTAATAGTTGTGTTTCTATGGATGAAGCAAGTTTTCAGCCTTTGATTGCAACTCATGCCTGTGGCGGTGCAACAATCTTTCAGTGACACATAGTGTATAGTGACCTGAAGCTCCTTGCATTGTTATTCATGGTGGTAGAGGGTAACCACCCCAGCCTTGCAATGGTGCTATGCTGCTGGACACGTATATTGTATGTTCTTCACTATTCCCTAAATCATAACCAAACTTTAGTGGCACTTTATATGTTTATTAATTACTGGAAGATCTCAGGCTTACTGGATTTCAGGAAATCATTTACACTTCTCCACCCTCTCTTATGTTTACTCTCTGGCATCCTATTAATGTGTTGCCCACTTGCCCTCTATGACAAGGCATGGGTGACACTTTTATTTTCCAGGGTGGCCCATTGTGTCTGGGGTGGAGTCGATGACGTCCAGCGTGTCCCAATACAGCTGAACTCCGTTATAACGCGGTGCTTGGGGTCCACATAATGCGACCGTGTTATAACGGGGGATCGTGGAAATGAAAATGGCCACCATGATCATGTGTGTGTTGGCTGAGAGGCCGTGACTGAAGCAAGGGGGGGGGGGCTGTGGATCTACAGGCCTGTGTCACAAGGCATCACGACACCACAGTTCCAAGTTAGACCCAAATCCATGGCCTCTACGGGTGTCCACCCCTCTCCCAGCACCCTCCCCAAGCAGAATCTGCGAAGCAGTGCCCCATGAGTCATAGAACCCGGTTCGTGGCGGCCACGTGAGGCCCACAGTGAGGTGGCCATCTTACCTCCAGGGACCCGCTGCTGGCATGACATTGGAGTGGATGAAAGCGCTCCTTCTCTGGGGGATCGGACCCCACCGAGGTGCTATGAGAGCTCGGCGGAGCCTCCCCAGACAGGCAGGATCTCCATCGGAGGGCGGGGTAGAAGTGAACGCCCCATTCAGCGCACTCTCAGCCTGCTTCAGTCACAAGGTGTGTGTGTGTTAGCAATAAAGCTTTGGGGGGGAAAACATTAAAAAAAACCTTGGAGATGTTCTAAATCGGGAGCCACGGTCAGCCCGCGTTATAAGCTGATCCTCGTTGTAGCGGATCGCGCTATAACGGAGTTGAGCTGTATGTGGAATTTTTTTCTACAACCTTTATGTTATCAAGCTCAGATCATATCTTAGGGACATGCTGCACGTCATCGACTCCACCTCCGACAATTCATGCAAGAGTTCATACCTGTAGGCTACCTGTGATGTATCTTCACTTTCACACGTTGCATTGAGCAGTATTTTTTAGAGTTAGATCCATTCCCTACACTCCACACAGAGAGACTTCCTCCTCTCCAGTATATTATTTATTTTACAACTCAATTATTTTTTATTTGAGAATTTTTTTTTTTTTACAGATCTGTGGAACGGCCATGGGCACAAGGTTCGCCCTAGCTATGCTAACCTATACATGGGGTTGTGGGAGGACCTTCATGTGTGGGGCTGTGGGCTAATACTATGCTGGGGGCGGGGGCTTGGTCTTCTATGGTCGTTTAATCGATTATATCATTTTAGTATGAGATGGCAAGGAGGAGGATCTATCTGCGATTTTGTCTGCATTTGATAACAACAATATGGAACTCAAATTTACTTTTGTTATAGATCCTGTAAAAATCAAATTTCTCGATCTTTAACTATTTATCTGTCCGGGTGATTCTAAATTTATACAAAAACACACTTTTAAAGAAGTGGCGGTCAACAGCTTTCTACACGGCTCTAGTAATCATCATCGGAAATGATTGGACAATATCTAGAGGAGTCAGTTCTTCAAAATTAAGAGGAACTGTACCTCTCAAACCGATTTTCTAAAACAAGGTCAAATTTTGGTCAATAAATTCATTACTAAAGGTTACAGCGAGGAACAGGTTCTTGAGGTCTTTGAGGAGGTCAAATCTGTTAGTAGGGCCAAACTATTGAATCAAAGAATAAACAAAACAATACGAGTATATATCCATCTGGTGTAGTCCCTTTAGAGCCCCTATGTGGTGCCACTAACAAGTTAAAATCTGTTCAGGAGAACCTCCCTCGGTTTATTACTAGGTACAAGAGGGCAGCATCTTCTTCTATTAGAGGTGTCCTTCAGAAACATTGGAGCATTCTCCTGAGTGACCCAGTGCTGAGTGCCACTCTGCCTCCAATGGTACCAGGCACGTATAGATGGGCAAAAAAATATAAAAAAACATGTTGGCACAAAGAAAGTTGAGGACCATAGAGAATTATGGCAATTATGATGTAAGGAATCCTCCTCATGGCAATTCCATATGTGGTAGAGGGCTGTGCCTCATTTACAAGCACCTCATATCCAAGGATTCCTTTACATTCTTTGCCAATCATTCCACATTTAAGGTTTAGGGTACTATTAACTGTTTGTCATCATTTATCGTCTATATGTGTTTTGTGCTCCTGTGGTCCACAATATGTGGGCTGGACTATCCGTGCACTTAGTAATACATTTTTGGAGCATAGACGTAATGTCATCCATGGCAATCAGGTACATAGTCTTTCTAGACACTTCTCCAGCAAACACAATAGGGATTCAGCCATCAACCATCATGGGGCTGGAATACATTCCCCCTTCTTTATTGGGAGGTGATAGATTCAGGTTAGGCCTTAGGGAGACCATTTGGATCTATACGCTACGTACCATTTCTCCTGGAGGGCTGAACGAGTGTCTAGATATTAGCATGCTTGTCAAGACGTTTATTGTCCTTGTGGTGTTCTTTGGCCGGTCTCTTTTTTTGTCCTGCGTTAGTTTTTACAGCAATTATAGGTCATATCTTAGTTTCACTATATATTTATACATACTGTATAGTTCACATACCTGACCACTATCGCTATTTGCACTAAATTCATTCACAATATATACATTTTCAATGGATCCATATGTAAATATATTTTTATATTAGAACACATTCATTAATATATTTAATATATACAAATAATTTTTCATTTACACATAATAATTATTATTGGATCATACATGTAAGCTATCACAGTACTAACATTTTAGCACTTTAGCAACACTTTAAAAAAAACATTTATTAGATCTTTATTTTGTATTATTATCACCTATTCACACAAGTTTTATAAATTTGTAATTGTAGTAAATTAATCCTAGTCCCTTTCCAATCTTGTTCCAGCTAATGTTATTTGATAGTTATTTGTCTCCTCCCTGTGGATATCTATAGTCACTAGTCATTTTTTCATTCATACTTGTATTTTGTTTTAATATTTACTAGCTGAGAGCCCCGGCGTTGCCCGGGATGTTTGTGGTGTGGGGTGGCATTTGGGTGGGGATTGGTCCACGCGGCCCATGGCGGTGTGTGGTGGTAGTGCTGCTGTGGCTGTACTGATGGTGATTGTATCGGTGTGCTGATTTTGGAGGGTTTGGTGCTGATGTGGGGGTGCGGATGTGGGTGTGCCGATGGGGGAGGTGCAAAGGTGCCGATGTGTGGGTGCTGATGGTGTTGCTGGGGGCTGGGAATGGTGGGGAGCCGAGAATGCCAGTGTGCTGGGGGGGCATGGGATACCGGTGTGCTGGGGATAGTGTGTGTGTATACGTGTGTGTGTGTGTATACATGTGTGTATACATGTTTGTGTGTGTGTATACATGTTTGTGTGTACATTTGTGTGTGTATACACGTGTGTGTACACGTGTGTGTATACGTGTGTGTGTGTACGTGTGTGTGTGTGTATACATGTGTGTGTGTGTATACATGTGTGTGTGTATACATGTGTGTGTGTGTGTGTATACATGTGTGTGTGTGTATACATGTGTGTGTGTGTGTGTATACATGTGTGTGTGTGTGTATACATGTGTGTGTGTGTATACATGTGTGTGTGTATACATGTGTGTGTGTGTGTATACATGTGTGTGTGTGTGTATACATGTGTGTGTGTATACATGTGTGTGTGTGTGTGTATACATGTGTGTGTGTGTGTGTGTGTGTGTATACGTGTGTGTGTGTGTGTGTGTATACATGTGTGTGTGTATACATGTGTGTGTGTGTATACATGTGTGTGTGTGTGTGTATACATGTGTGTGTGTGTATACATGTGTGTGTGTGTGTATACATGTGTGTGTGTATACATGTGTGTGTGTATACATGTGTGTGTGTATACATGTGTGTGTGTGTGTGTATACATGTGTGTGTGTGTGTATACATGTGTGTGTGTGTGTATACATGTGTGTGTGTGTGTGTATACATGTGTGTGTGTGTGTATACATGTGTGTGTGTGTATACATGTGTGTGTGTGTATACATGTGTGTGTGTATACATGTGTGTGTGTATACATGTGTGTGTGTGTGTGTATACATGTGTGTGTGTGTATACATGTGTGTGTGTGTATACATGTGTGTGTGTGTGTATACATGTGTGTGTGTGTGTATACATGTGTGTGTGTATACATGTGTGTGTGTGTATACATGTGTGTGTGTGTGTATACATGTGTGTGTGTGTATACATGTGTGTGTGTGTATACATGTGTGTGTGTGTGTGTATACATGTGTGTGTGTGTGTGTATACATGTGTGTGTGTGTGTATACATGTGTGTGTGTGTGTGTGTGTGTGTGTGTGTGTGTATACATGTGTGTGTGTATACATGTGTGTGTGTGTATACATGTGTGTGTGTGTATACATGTGTGTGTATACATGATGTGTATGTTTACGTGTGTGTGTGTGTATACATGTGTGTGTGTGTGTATGTCTACATATGTGTGTGTTTGACTCCATGTGTGTGTACGTGTACATGTGTGTGAGAATACGTGTACGTGTGTACGTGTGTGCGTGTGTGTACGTATACATGTGTGTGTGTACATGTGTGTGTGTGTCTACATGTGTGTGTGTATGACTCCATGTGTGTGTGTATGACTCCATGTGTGTGTGTACATGTACATGTTTGTGAGTATACGTGTACATGTGTATACGTGTGTGTGTGTGTATGTCTACATGTGTGTGTGTATGACTCCATGTGTGTGTGTACGTGTACATGTTTGTGAGTATACGTGTACATGTGTACGTGTGTACGTGTGGTGTGCGTGTCTACGTGCGTGTGCGTGTCTACGTGCGTGTGCGTGTGCGTGTGCTTGTCTACGTGCGTGTGCGTGTGTACGTGCGTGTCTACGTGCGTGTGCGTGTCTACGTGCGTGTCTACGTGCGTGTGCACGTTGCGTGTCTACGTGCGTGTGCGTGTCTACGTGCGTCTGTGTGTCTACGTGCGTCTGTGTGTCCTACGTGCGTCTGCGTGTATACGTGTGTCAACATGTGCCTGTGTATGTACAAGTGGTGTGTAGACGTGTGTGTACGTGTGTGTGTCTACGTGTATGTGTGTGTATACGTGTGTCTACGTGTGTGTGTATACGTGTGCCTACGTGTGTGTGTGTGTATACGTATGCCTACTTGTGTGTGTGTATACGTATACGTGTGTGTATATACGTGTGTGTGTATACATGTGTATACGTGTGTCTGCTGTGTGTATACGTGTGTCTGCTGTGTGTATACGTGTGTCTGCTGTGTGTATACGTGTGTCTGCTGTGTGTATACGTGTGTCTGTATAGGTGTCTGTATAGGTGTGTGTGTGTCTGTGTACGTGTGTGTGTCTGTGTACGTGTGTGTGTGCCTACATGTGTGTGTCTACATCTGTGTGGGTGTGTCTACATGTGTGGGTGTGTCTACATGTGTGTGTGTGTCTACATGTGTGTTTGTGTACGTGTGTGTGTGTCTTATGTATAGAGATATATTATATAGTGGTGTGTGTGTGTGTGTGTGTGTGTGTGTGTGTATATATATATATATATATTTATGTATAGAGATATATATAGTGTGTGTGTGCAGCACGGGGCATGGGGAGGGGGGAGGGGGGAGGGCAGCACGGGCATGTGGAGGGGGGGAGAGCAGCACGGGGCATGTGGAGGGGGGGGAGAGCAGCACGGAGCATGTGGAGGGGGGGAGAGCAGCACGGGGCATGTGGAGGGGGGGGAGAGCAGCACGGGGCATGTGGAGGGGGGGAGAGCAGCACGGGGCATGTGGAGGGGGGGGAGAGCAGCACGGGGCATGTGGAGGGGGGGGAGAGCAGCACGGGGCATGTGGAGGGGGGGTGAGCAGCACGGGGCATGTGGAGGGTCCCCTCCTGCAAGGCTGGCGGGAGCCCCCCCCCGCTGGCCTCCCCGCCTCGAGGTGAGGCGGCGGTGCCGAGGAGCGTTGCAGGCGGCGCCGGGTAGCTGGGCGGGAGAGGTGAGGCGCGGTGCCGAGGGGGCCGGAGGGGGTGAAGGGCATGGCTGGGGGGGGGGTGAAGGGCATGGCTGGGGGGGGGTGAAGGGCATGGCTGGGGGGGGGGAAGGGCATGGCTGGGGGGGGGGGGAAGGGCATGGCTGGGGGGGGGGAAGGGCATGGCTGGGGGGGTGGGTGAAGGGCATGGCTGGGGGGGGGTGAAGGGCATGGCTGGGGGGGGGGTGAAGGGCCGGGCCGGGGGGGGTGAAGGGCCGGGCCGGGGGGGTGAAGGGCCGGGCCAGGTGAAGCGCCGGGGGGTGGGGGGGTGAAGCGCCGGGGAGGGGGGGGGTGAAGCGCCGGGGGGGGGGGGGGTGAAGCGCCGGGCCGGGGTGAGAGATCCCTTCCCCTGCGGTAACTTACCTCGCACCGGGCCGCGCTCCTACTCGGGTTCCTCGGCGGTCCTCCGTTCCCCCGGCGAGGCGGAGCTGAGACGCTCAGGTCAGGAGGTGGTGTGGGCCGTGGCCCGTGCAGAGAGAGCCGGAGCAGCGCGCGCGGGGGATGGTGAGCTGGGGCGCTACCTCTAGGCCTGAAGGTGCGAGCGTGCTCTGGGGGGGGGGGGGAGCGGTGTGTGGGAGGGAGCACCGGGGGAGAGGGTGAGCACCGGGGGGAGAGGGAGCACCGGGAGAGAGGGTGAGCACCGGGAGAGAGGGTGAGCACCGGGGAGAGGGAGCACCGGGAGGAGAGGGTGAGCACCGGGAGAGAGGGTGAGCACCGGGAGAGAGGGTGAGCACCGGGGGAGAGGGGAGCACCGGGGAGAGAGGGTGTGCACCGGGGAAGAGGGAGCACCGGGAGAGAGGGTGAGCACCGGGGGAGAGGGTGAGCACCGGGGGAGAGGGAAGCCACCCGGGAGAGAGGGTGAGCAACCGGGAGAGAGGGTGATGTTGAGGTCCCGCGGAGTGGTGATAGGGGGGGTTTCCGTTGTTGCGGGCCAGCCGGGGGGGGGGGGGGGGGGGTCAAGGCCGGCAGCCGTTAAGGAGGGTGGAGTGTTTATGTGTTGAGGAGGGTGGAGTGTGTGTGTGTTGAGGAGGGTGTGTGTGTGTGTGTGTTGAGGAGGGTGTGTGTGTGTGTGTGCGCGTTGAGGGTGTGTGTGTGTGTGTGTGTGTGTGTGTGTGTGTGTGTGTGTGTGTGTGTGTGTGTGTGTGTGTGTGTGTGTGTGTGTGTGTGCGTTGAGGAGGGTGGAGTGAGTGTGTGTGTGTGTTGAGGAGGGTGGAGTGAGTGTGTGTTGAGGAGGGTGTGTGTGTGTGTGTGTGTGTGTGTGTGTGTGTGTGTGTGTGTGTGTGTGTGTGCGTTGAGGAGGGTGGAGTGAGTGTGTGTGTGTGTGCATTGAGGAGGGTGGAGTGAGTGTGTGTGAGTGTGTGTGCGCGAGTTGAGGAGTGTGTGTGTGTGTGCGTTGAGGAGGGTGGAGTGAGTGTGTGTTTTTTTGGCCCGTCACTCCGCCTCAGGCCAATGAGAGGTGTGGGGGGGCGGGCGGCCCAAGGGACCAATGAGATTTCCCCTAGGGACACCGGACATCCAGGCAGGCAGGCAGGCAGGCATGCATGCAGGCATGCATGCATGCAGGCAGGCAGGCATACAGTGCTTTCACTAATATAGTATAAGATTTGGATTTATTATTAGTAAGTTTATTATCAATATTATACTTTTTATTATTTATTTTTATTATGTTTTAACATTTTGTGTATATGTATTGTATTCTCAACACTTCAGCTCTGCATTGTTTATTTGTCTCTATGTTATCCCTTGTTCATCTCATGCCATGTTTTAGCAGCAACCCCGTTAAGGGTTAATACTTGGAAATTAATCCTGGACTATAAAAGGGCCATTAGGGTTTTGTATAATCCAACCCTCGATGAAGTCACTTTACGTTAGTGTGACGAAATGCTTAGGGTGTCTGTGCGCCTGAGACTTGTTTGCAGGGCGCTGGTATAATTCCTAAGGCCGAGCTCATGGATGTTTATAGGAGTACTCTTACTTGGACCGTAGGAGCAATCATTCAAGCCATTGGCTTAATAATATTTCCTACGGTCAAATGTTACGGGTCCGTAGAAATTGCTCACAGGTAATACATTTTAAAAAACAATCTGAAACTCTGGCCAAAAGGTTCATTGATAAAGGTTATGACGAAAAACGTGTTATTCAATCTATTACAAAAAGCAAAGATCACCCTAGAGAGCATCTGTTAATCCCTAAGAATAGCAAAATACCAGTAAAAGAGAATACGTTTAATGATACACCTTTATTCATTACAGGATTTTGCAAACAAGAAAATAGAATAAGAAAAATCCTAAAAAAAAACATTGGGGTATCCTTCAAATGGACCCCATGTTACGGGATATTATTACAATAAATCCTAAAGTAGCATTTAGGGAGGCCAGGAATATCACGAATATTCTGACTCCTGCTGTTTTGAAAAGGGATTTAAGTAATAAACCAACTAATGGTAACTTTCTTTCAAGACCGGTGGGGAATTACACATGTGGTAGACGTGTAGTGTGTAAGCACATGAAATGAGACAAAAATAGATGTGACACTAAGACTGGCAAAATACATGACATTGCAATTTATCAATTGTCTTACTAAATTTGTTGTGTACATCATTGATTGTCCCTGTAATTTGTGGTATAGAGGGAAAACAATTAGACCACTGAAGGTTGGAATCTGTGAACACGTTAATGGGATTAAAAAAGATGTGTGTGCTGAGTGCACGCGCATAGTAAGTGAAACTTCTTTGTCTTTTGTCACTGTTTTGTCACAGAAATTGTATTTGTAAGAATGATATATTTAATAAAAAATACAATTTCAGTGCCAAAACGCAAAGAAGTTTGACTTAGAACACGTGTTTTAGCTATTTGCACTTCTATATTTATAGTAACTGGGAATTCCGTGTGTGTGCGCGTGCGTGCGTGTGTGTCAGTCAGTCAGTGTGTGTCAGTCAGTGTGTGTGTGTGTGTGTGTGTGTGTGTGTGTGTGTGTGTGTGTGTGTGTGTGTGTGTGTGTGTGTCTGTCAGTGTCCGTGTGTGTGTGTGTGTGTGTGTTGTCTGTCAGTCCGTGTGTGTGTGTGTGTGTGTGTGTGTGTGTCAGTCAGTGTGTGTGTATGTGTGTGTGTGTGTGTGTGTGTGTGCCAGTCAGTGTGTGTGTGTATGTGTGTGTGTGTGTGTGTGTGTCATTCAGTGTGTGTGTGTGTGTGTCAGTCAGTCAGTCAGTCAGTCAGTCAGTCAGTCAGTCAGTCAGTCAGTCAGTCAGTCAGTCAGTGTGTGTGTGTGTGTGTGTGTGTGTGTGTGTGTGTGTGTGTGTGTCAGTCAGTGTGTGTGTGTGTGTCAGTCAGTGTGTGTCAGTGTGTCAGTCAGTGTGTGTGTGTGTGTGTGTGTCAGTCAGTGTGTGTGTCAGTCAGTGTGTGTGTCAGTCAGTGCGTGTGTCAGTGAGACAGTGTGTGTGTGTGTGTGTGTGTGTGTGTCAGTGAGTCAGTGTGTGTGTGTCATTCAGTGTGTGTATCATTCAGTGTGTGTGTCATTCAGTGTGTGTGTGTGTGTGTGTGTGTGTGTGTGTGTGTCAGTCAGTCAGTGTGTGTCAGTCAGTGTGTGTGTGTGTGTCAGTCAGTCAGTCAGTCAGTCAGTCAGTGTGTGTGTGTGTGTGTGTGTGTGTGTGTCAGTGTGTGTGTCAGTGTGTGTGTGTGTGTGTGTGTGTGTGTGTGTGTGTGTGTGTGTGTGTGTCAGTCAGTGTGTGTGTGTATGTGTGTGTCATTCAGTGTGTGTATGTGTGTGTCATTCAGTGTGTGTATCATTCAGTGTGTGTGTCATTCAGTGTGTGTGTGTGTGTGTGTCAGTCAGTGTCAGTCAGTGTGTGTGTGTGTGTCAGTCAGTGTGTGTCAGTGTGTCAGTCAGTGTGTGTGTGTGTGTGTCAGTCAGTGTGTGTGTCAGTCAGTGTGTGTGTCAGTCAGTGCATGTGTCAGTGAGACAGTGTGTGTGTGTGTGTGTGTGTCAGTGAGTCAGTGTGAGTCAATGAGTCAGTGTGTGTGTCATTCAGTGTGTGTGTCATTTAGTGTGTGTGTGTGTGTGTCAGTCAGTCAGTGTGTGTCAGTCAGTCAGTGTGTGTCAGTCGGTGTGTGTGTGTCAGTCAGTCAGTGTCTCAGTGTGTGCCAGTCAGTGTGTGTGTGTGTGTGTGTGTGTGTGTGTGTGTGTGTGTGTGTGTGTGTGTGTGTGTGTGTGTGTGTGTGTGTGTGTGTGTGTGTGTGTGTGTGTGTGTGTGTGTGTGTGTGTGTGTGTGTGTGTGTGTGTGTGTGTGTGTGTGTGTGTCAGTGTGTGTCCCCATGTCGCAGGCTGCAGATCAATGGCAGGTGTCTCTGCTCCCGAGCAGATCTCAGCCAATAGCAGCGAGGCGGGCAGGCTCTGCTGCTGGGTGAGGTGCACAGAGCGCTGTGTGTCAGTGTGAGTTACAGAACAGGGGCACAGACCCCACAGACCAACACCGACCCCAGCACAGCCTCTCAGCTCCGACACCATGCGGGGGGCTCCCGTTGCAGCGCACCTGTACCACGGCCTCTGCTGGCTGCTCAGCCCGGCACTAACTGCCCTGCTCTCCATGTCAGGTACTGTCTGGTCTTCTACCTCTGTACCTCCCCCCTCCCTATCACCCTGCACCTCCCCCCTCCCTATCATCCTGCACCTCCCCCCCTCCCTATCACCCTGCACCTCCCCCCCTCCCTATCACCCTGCACCTCCCCCCTCCCTATCATCCTGCACCTCCCCCCCTCCCTATCACCCTGCACCTCCCCCTCTCCCTATCACCCTGCACCTCTCTCTCTCCTCACTCCCCCTGTATCACTCCATCAGCCTGCTTTACCTACCACTCTATCCCTGCTCCTCTCCTACACCGCGTGACTCCAAATCACCCCCCCTCCACCAAAGCGCCCGGTCCTCCAGTCACCGGTGTGGAAACAAGCTCCTCCCACGCGCGGCATTCCCCGCTCCCATTGATTAGTACCGGCATCTCCTCGGGCTGCGGTCTGGCACCTGTATCTCCTCGGGCTGCGATCTGGCACCTGTATCTCCTCGGGCTGCGGTCTGGCACCTGTATCTCCTCGGGCTGCGGTCCGGCACCGGGTCTCCGAGCCATGGCGTCCGGTGTGGGTGAGCGTTAGGAGTGGCGGCGGCGATTAAATTTGGGGGAACGGCGCCGCTGCCAGTCGCTTCTGCGCATGCCCATAAGTCCGTAGTCATCGCCATTAGTAATGCGCATGCGCGCCATTGCAGCGGACGAATGGGGAGAATGGCGGCCGTTAGGAGCGGCGCCGGCGGCGATATGTGATCGGCCGTGTGGGGGGAGCGGCGCCCGAATCTCTTTCTCCAAAAGGAACAATTTGGGATTTATACCCTCGGAAGTAAAGCGCCTGGGGGTCTAAATGAAATAATAGAATTGGCCCCTTTTCTTAAATAAGAACATCCAAGATCTTATCCGCGATAACATCGGGTCCCTAGCTTCAGTGTTTCCTTGTTTCCACCTCAGTGGATCAATTTAATGTTACATTTAAGACATTCACTATTTCTTGTTATACAGAAAAATTATGAATGTCTTAAATATAACGTTAGTGAAGAACCTTTATGGTCTATCTATATTTCATTGGTTAGACATAAGGGAATATATTATATTTTAGATATTCATCAATTCTATATTTAAGATATTCACTATTTCTTGCACAAAGTCCACGAAATAACTTTTATGATATTCCTACACTCTTATAAGTAACTAATTGGTTTAGTATATTTATAGTATTATATATATTTTTTTGATTAATTGCCCAGTTTTTAGGGCTTAATTAAAATTAAACAATATTTGTTTATTAATATTCAGTTAGGATCTACGAAATAATTTTTGTGGGTGTCTTTATTGACGCTCCTTTATTTTTTAGTTGATACTAATAATATATATCTTTGTTTATATATCATCTTTATCTTTCATTATGTTTTCATATTTTTTGTGTTTTTGATTTTTTTAATTGAATTTTTGTCATTTTATAGTTTTTTTTTTATATTGTACGTACTGTCATTTAAGCCTTATGGTTTATTACGTTTTTAGTGTGGCTAGGATGTAGGTTTGCTTTTTGTGCAGTTAGTTCTTGTTGAGTAACTTACTTGCATAGTTATCTGTGGCTTTATGTCATGTTATGTATTGTTGCTTCTGGTATGTTAACCTGATTGGACGGCTTAGGCCTCGGACATGGTCAAAAAGACCGTGCTGAGCCGCGCTGAGGGGAAACATTATCCCTATCAGCGCGGCTTTAGACGGCGCTTCCGCAGGCGTGCGGAGGCGTGTGGAATTTCAGCCGACAGACCAATTTTAGATTTCCCGCTGAGGGAAGCGCAGGGCCGGTCACGTGACTGCCAGAAGCCAATGGCAGTCCTTGACGTCGGCGCCGTGATGCGCTAGCCCCGCCTCCCGCTCGGCACACAAGCGCGCTCGCTGGCGCTCATGCAGGGACAAGAAAAATCTGCTGCTTGAGCAGGAGAGCATGAGCGTCAGCGCTGCCCAGCGCCGCTCCCTGCACCATGTCCCAGGCCTTAGAATAAATTATCTGGTGAAATCCCAATTGGCTGAGAGATACTCTAGCTGTGGTACTTAAACAGTACCTTGGGCTCACTAAGACCGATCCCCTAATGAAGAGTCATTCCAACACAAAACGTGCTGTGGTGAGGTCATACGCAGCGACGTGGTGCCCGTGACAACGGATACCCGGGAAGCTGCCATCCAAACAGACCACGAGGACGCTGACTCAAAGCTGACTCAAAGCTGTATCTGGCGTTTGTAACCATCTGCGAGCCGGACTGTCTTTTCCCTTTGTGACTGGGACTTTGAGATCGCGGGGTCCTTGAGTTGCAGGGCCCGACCCTCTGTGGCAATGTGAATGACCGGATCATTATGATCCACCTAGTTTTATTTTAAGTGTTATATGTTCAATTTTACATATACATTTTATTGTGTTTATACTAATTGTGCCTTTGTTATTTCTTTTGCGCCCCCTTTTTTTTTTTTTTAAAGATTATAGACTGGTATCATACTCCTGTTCAATAGGGTCAGCCATTGGATTTTAAGGGACATCTGCCGCTGTAATGATTTTTATTTGACCCATTACCTCTTTTCACAATGGTCTAATACCGGCAGGGCCGTAGACAGCTTTCCCAGGGCCCAGGACTAACTTTTCCACCCCCCCCCCCCCCCTCCTGGGGCATGTGGGTTTTCCTGGGGCCCATGGATGGGCCTGCTGGAGCAGCATGGCTAGTGTACAGGAGACCAGCAGGCCCGCAGAGTCTAAGGCCTGGGACATGGTGCAGGGAGCGGCGCTGACGCTCATGCTCACGCAGGAGATTTTTCTTGTCCCTGCATGAGCGTCAGCGAGCGCACTTGTGTGTCGGGTGGGAGGCTTTCAGGAGGCGGGGCTAGCGCGCCACATCACGCCCTGCGCTTCCCTCAGCGGGAAATCTAAAATTTGTCTGTCGGCTGAAATTCCACACGCCTCCGCACGCCTCCGGAAGCGCCGTCTAAAGCCGTGCTGATAGGGATAATGTTTCCCCTCAGCGCGGCTCAGCACGGTCTTTTTGACCATGTCCGAGGCCATAGGCTGTGTACATAGTAGGCACGCACACATGCGATCTGTGGCCTGTGGGGTGTGGAGACGTGACCAAGAGCAGCTCTAATTCAATGTTTGGGGGCGGGCCCGTGACATCCCGTGAGCGGTACGCCCTGGTTGGCTGAACCGGGCACGTGACCCGACCGGCGCGCGACAAAATCAAAAGATTTTGTCTTGCGAAAAATCGGCTGGCTCATCGCGCTTGTGCTCTATGGCCGTGCACATTGCCTTACAGGATTTTGTGTGCAGCACATGTGATGTTGCGCGTGCCATCCCACTTACTATGGACACGTCCTAAGGGAGGGGCAGATGGGCGGTGCCGAGGGGAGGGCCCTGCAGTCCTGCAGGAGAGGAGGGAGGGACAGATGTGGCAGCCCTAGAAAAGGGGAGAGCCCGTCTTGCCATCACACAGACAGAGCTGCAGGGTTTCTGGCAGGAAGCCGGGCCCGAGACAGCAGTCCCAGCTGTCCCCCACCCCTGTCGGCAGCCCTGAATACTGGTGCAATCCTCACAATCTCTAATGCAAACATTTAAAAAAAAAAAAACAAACTCAGAAACAACATCAGCTGTTTCATCAGCTTTCCTTTGCACACAGTTTGCCCTCATAAGAAGAGGCACTTTCTGCTAAGACGTCCAAGGCGGGGGAAATCAGGATGCGGTCAAAGCAAAAATAAACCCCAGTCACCTGGTCACTTCATTGGCTGGACATAAGTGGGAAGGAAGAAGTGAGCTTAGCCTGCAAGTCCCCCGACATACCACTTAGATTGTAAGCTCTGCCTGGCAGGGATTTGCTTTCCAGTTGTCTGATTTTGTGTGTTGCACTTATAATTCCCTGTACCGTATTGTGTCTTTTGTAAATCGCTGAGTACACTGTAGGCGCTCCATAAATATAACTATACATACAATTGGCCAGGCTGCTGATCATGTACTGTTACTACCATGTATTTCTTGGGAATTGAAAGGAAAATATGAACTGCTGGTTTTACTTATTATCACACGCCTAGCAATGAATGTATATATGTATATGTCCTGGATACACACTTCAATACGAAATAAGAATAAATGACATACACCATTCAAACAACACAAAAAAGAACCAGGGGAGCGAAGATGCCTAAAAGAAAATATATGAAACTACCATAGTGCAGTTAACGTTAACAAAACACAGCAATGGCAGAGCTCTCAATAGCATATAAGACACGCTAGTCAAAAAAGTAAATGTCCATCTATAGATGTCCAATTCGCAATCAGGAGCAAAAATAGGAGGTAGCGATACGATCCAAAAGAGAAACACAGAGCCAAAAATTAAAATACCAATAACATTTATCCGACACTGGTAAAAATTAGAGGCTTACAAGATTCCATATGGTTTACAGCATTGGTGTAGGGGTAAAGATGTTAGCCGAGTCGCGTTCTCGGGATCTCTGCACACCGCCGCTGCATCCACTGGTCTCCGTCCTGTACCTCTGCTCGGAGCCGATACGTCACTTCTGGTTCTTCCAACACTCGAAGAGGACGTCACAGGAACTCCACAGCAGACTCTCTTCCTCTGGATGTTACGCTGAGGGTTACGCTCTACGCGTTTCGCCGTGCGGAATGATGGCTTCGTAGCTTTAACCCTTATATGGATACTATATATACCCTCTATGTTCACAGTGACCTTTCCTCCTATAGGTCAACAAACAATTATAGCTAAATTGGAAATTGGCTATGTGGGCCCTTCCCAGATTAGAAATATCTCAAAACAGTTTTATACAATTCGTTTAAAATACAACTTTAGACTTTAATAAAATATAACTAACACCTTTGATCTTCCTTTACAATATAAGGATAGACCTTTATAATAACAATAAAATTATAATAAAATTGCACAACAACACAATAATAAAATGCTACAGATAATGTTATACAAATCATCATATATATCCCCTATCTCTCTCAATAAAAGGTAAAAGAAACGATAATGGCTGAATCTCAAAAATAAGAAAAGATAAGAAAAGATACACAATTAGTACAACGTAATACAATATTAATACATGTTGTCGTTTAGACCTTTATACATACTAATATTTAGTTCATATACACTCCCATATATCTCATTATTTGAGAGCTCTTTATAATGAGTGGCATGAATCTACAGGAAAGCACTTAGTTCAAAATCCACATTTAAACCTAGTGGTATGAGTGATTTTAATGTGAAAATCCAGAAACTTTCTCTCTTTTTCAGAGCAACGTTTCTGTCCCCACCTCTCCAATGTGGCAGTACTTGTTCCAATATTGTAAATTTGAGGCCTGATGTGTCTCCATTGTGTTTTTGAATAAAATGGTTCGATAAATAATGTGTGGTAACACCTCGTCTCACATTGCCAATATGTTCAAGTATGCGAGTTTTGACTGCCCTTGAAGTTTGACCTACATACTGTAACCCACAAGGGCAATTGATGAGATATACAACATAGTCTGATTTGCACGTTAACAGTTGTTTAATTTGGAACCTTTGTCCTGAGATGTTAGACACAAAACCAAATTTGTCATCTGACCTATGTTTGCATGCCGTACATGTAGTACAGCCGAAAAAACCTTTTGTTTGTGTTTACCATCTGTTACCTTCTTTTAACACTTTAGGTAAAGCACTCGGGGCTAATTTGTCTTTGAGTACTTTTGCTCTTTTAAAAATTACAGTTGGTTTTTCAGGGACAATATCTCCTAATATGGGATCATCCTTCACAATGTGCCAATGTTTTTGAATAATTTTGGATATTCTTTCGGATTGTCTGTTATAATTCGTCAGAAAAGAAAATTCAAAATTCCTCTTTGATCCTACCTTCTGTTTTTTTATACAGTAAATCTTTTCTATCTAAACACTCTGCCTTATGTAAAGCATCATTAATGATCATATCATCGTAATCCTTTTCTTTGAATCTGTCCTGTAGGAAGGCTGATTGTTTATAAAAACAGCTGACATCTGAACAATTCCTTCTAATCCGCCTTATTTGTCCATAAGGGACATTTTGCAACCATTTTGGATGGTGACAACTGGCAGTGGATATATAGTTGTTAATATCTACACCCTTAAAGAAGGTTTGTGTCTTTATAGACCAGTCTTCAATGAAAATCATCAGGTCCAAGAAATTCACTCTTTCCTGACTATATTAACAATTTAATTTTAAATTCAATAGATTATCATTGAGATAATGGGTAAATTTTATCAGACTTTCTTCATCCCCTTTCCAGATGAATATTATATCATCTATGTATCTTCGCCATAGGCACAAGTTCACACCCAGCTCTGCAATGGTCCATATATGATCTTCCACCCATGCTCTCATAAGGAGATTTGCATAGCTGGGTGCAAACTTTGTGCCCATGGCGGTACCACATTTCTGTAAGTAGTATGTCCCCTCGAACATGAAGTAGTTATGTTCTAAAATGAACTTTATGCCATCAAGGATGAAATTGGCTTGTTCTCCAGGCATTTCCGAATCTTTCGCCAATGCTCTGTCAACTGCCTCATGTCCGTCTCTGTGGTTTATACAAGTATATAGTGAGGTGATGTCACAGGTTACTATAAAACATCCCCCTTCCCATATTTGTTTGTCTAAGATGCGCAAGATGTCTGTCGTATCTTTAAGATATGATGGAAGTTTTGTAACATATCTTTGCAAATATGTATCTATATATGCTGATAAGTGGGATGTCAGAGAGTCAATGCCTGCTATTACAGGCCTCCCTGGGGGATTGGACTTTTATGGAGTTTGGGGAGGTAATAAAATATTGGTCTAACAGGGTTTTCTCTATACAGAAAGTTATATTCATCAATATTTATTACCTCCTCCATTTTCCTAACAGGACTTTTAATTCTTTTAGGAAGTCTGATGTAGGGTCTTTCTTCAAAGGTAAGTACGTATTAGTGTCCCCTAGGATCCTGTTAGATCCTGTTAGACTCTGCAATATAGTCAATCCTATCTAAAATCCTATCTAAAATGGCCACTCCGCCCCCTTTGTCGGCCTGTTTGATGACCACATTAGTATCTTCTTGTAAGGTCTTTAATGTCTTTCTTTCTAAGATATTCAGATTATTATCAAACCTATTTTCTGATTGAACTAATCTTTCAAAATCTTTCTGTACTAATTGGGAAAATACATCTAAATTTTTTCCTTTCACATATTTAGGATAAAATGTAGACGGGAGTTTTAGGCCAGAATGAACCAACACAGGTCTTACTTCTGAAGGTTCTTTGGTACTATTCACAGTTACTTCCTTCTCAAGATTATCAGTAGTTCTTTGCTCTACTTCTTTCAACCTGAAAAATCAAGTAAGTTTTCTCAGAAATCTCTGCGCATCTACAAAGAGGCCAAAGCTGCTAGGACCCACAGTGGGAGCAAACTTCAGCCCCTTTGAGATGAGCGATTTCTCTGATTCTGTTAGTACTTTAGAACTGAGGTTGAAGATATTGTTCCCTATCTCTTGCTTTTTTTGAGATATTTCTTTTTCTCTTCCTCTTCCCCGTTTTCGTCGTTTCTTGTTCTTTTTCTCTCTGATGAGGGATCCCTCTTTGTCAGAGGAGCATAACGATTCGCTCCCTGAAAAGACGTGGACCCCCCGTCCCCTAAAAAATCCTTCTTCCCATATTTGGAATCAGTCTTGGTGAACAATTTCCCTTTCTGAACTTCCCTTTGTTCTTTTCTATTATTAGTCACTATTTCCACTTCAGAATCAAAATCAATACTTATAGTTCTTTTTGGAGTTTTCTCTACACTAATTTGTACTTTAGCTAGTTTTTTTCCGGGCTGACGAGGAGATTTGTGTTGTTTCTTTCTCCAATTGTCTCTTTCTGGACTCTTCCTATACTTAGTGTGTGTATCTCTTACATTTTTATTTTGATATGATTTTTTCCTTTCCTTTGATTTCTCTCTCTTATATTGAGATTTTTGTGGGGTTTTCTTTGGGGATTTAATATCTGGGTTCTTTTCCCCTTTTATACTGTCCCTCTCATCTGG